>NW_006204759.1:794370-805791 GCF_000334495.1 Tupaia belangeri chinensis | reverse complement strand
ATATATATATATATAATTATTTTAAATTTATTTATTTTAAATTTGACCAGAGAAAGAAAGACAAAGGGAAAGTGAGAAAGTAAGCCACCAGGTTCAGAATTCAAACCATGGTCGGCCATGTGGGAGTCTAGCACCTTAACCACCACGCCACTTGTCAGTCCCACTCTAATATTCTAATATTCTTTTTTTTTTTTTGGAGAGGTTTTGCTATAGGGCGCGTGCGCTCGCCAGACAGACAGAGAGAGACATAGAGACAGAAAGTGAGAAATCACTCCCCAGGGGGGATGGCCACGCTGCAATCCCTTTTCCTCCATTCTCCTCTCAGGATCTTGGGCACGCATGCACATGCGCCCGGCCTGAGTTTTAAGCCACCAGGTCCAGGACTCGAACCGCGGTCAACTACGTGGAAGTCCAGCGACATAGCCATTACGCTAACTGCTAGTTCCCCACTGTAATATTCTTTTAAAGAGAAAGTCAGGCCCAGTATATGGTGTGGTAGTTAGGACACTGAATTCCTCTATGGGTGACTGCACTTCTAGCCTTGGATCCAGTGTCTTGAAAATCGCGCCAGGCATGTGTGTGCATGCCCAAAATCCCAAGAGGAGAACGAAGGAGAAGTAACTGTGGCATGGCCATCTCCTCTCCTCGCCACCAGGGGTTGATTTCTCACTTTCCCTCTCATCTCTCTCCAGTGAGTGCATGTGCCCTATGGCAAAGGAGAAAAATAAAAGTAGGAGGAAATAGACATGATATTGATTTATGTGACAAAATGAAAATATCATGGCTACTAGATAATAAATCAGTGAGGCCTGAGTGAAGCTACAAACTCATGAAAACACATTCCCAATGACTCAACATCATGTTTCAGTGGCTTTATCCACGCTGGAGACAGGACCACAGTATCTAAGAACCCGACAGCTTATTCCAGATACACAGATCTTAATCAGACCACATCCTCTCTGATCACATACAACAATGAGGTGAACAGAGTGAACTCCCAACAGACATGCACTAATGAAACTGGAGACAACACGTTAGGGCATTATTTTGCTGTTTCCAGTAGAGAGAGTTAGTTCTGTGCTTACGACATATGAAGGTCAAGAACTTTAAAACGCTGACGTGCTGCAGTCAGGCAGTCGGTGTCTGAATCCACACTGCCTCCCAGGAAGTTTTCTGAGATAACACCTTAGACTGACTAAAGCTGGTCAGCCAGACAGCAGCGGCAAGCACTGACTGGATGTTACTAGGCAGGCTGAAGCAGAATAGATATTAGGGCAGATAGGCAATAAAAACAGACACAGTCATGTCCCCGGTCTTAGGAAGCTTAAAATGACCACGAACTGGTATTGACTGAGGGCTTACCCTGCACCAGACCTGGCCAAGCATTTGATGTGCACAACCTTGGTTAATCCTCACAACCACTCTGTGAGGTGGTGCCAGGATTATCACCATTTTATAGACAAGGAACCTGAAGTGCTGGGAAGTTAAGTAACTGGTCTGAGCTGGCAGGTAGGGCTATGCCACAGAGAGAGGATTCAGCTTTCCACCTCTGTGATTCCAGAGCCCATGACTTCAGTGCCTCGATTCCCCTGCCTTTTCATAACCTTACATGGCCACTTGCTTACAAAAAGAGGATAATAACAACCTGCACTTACCAGATTCAAGAGACCTCACTATTCACAGATTCATATTCAGCGCTGCCTGTTCATGAGAGACCTATAGCACGCTGTGGCATACACTAACTTGTCGTCTTACTGAGGCATGACTCAGATCGGCATGGCCGAAAGGACAATGAGAGGGCAGGTCCTGAGCTGGGACTCATCGACTCATTTGGTAGAAGAGCAAAATATGCATGTCTTTCTTTTTTTCCTAAAGAATCATTTTACTTAAATTAATTTATATAAATATATATAATTTGACCAGAGAGAGAGAGAGCGAGCGAGCGAGAGAGGGAAAGTGAGCAAGCCGTCAGGTCCAGGACTCACTCTGTGGTAGGCCATGTGGGAGTCTAGCGTCCTTAACCACTATACCACCTGCTAGCCCTATGAGATATGACTTGAATTGTCTAATTTCCTTACTTAAAAATGTATGAGTTTTGGGGACCAGCAGTTGGCATAATGGCTATGTTGCTGGACTCCCATGCAGCTGACCATGGTTTGAGTCCTGGATCTGGTGGCTTAAAACTCATGCTGGGCACGTGTGTGTGTGAGCTGAAGAGCTCGAGAGGAGAACGGAGAAGGGATTGTGGTGTGGCCCTTTCCCCTGCGGGGGTGATTTCTCGCTTTCTGTCTCTCTGTCTCTCTGGAGAGCACACGCGCCCTACAGTAAAAACCTCCCCCCACCCAAAAAGAAGTATGAATTTTAAAAAATTAATTTTGACTTCCTTCAAATATAAAAAGGAATGGAAACATGTTTTCTAAGTGTTGATAGAGGACTAGGGAGGATTGATTTAATGAACATGTGAAAATCATTTTTGATCAGGATATGAATAATCTGCATCTAAGTGAGTGTTTTGAAATAGAGGCTGAATATTATTATTTTTTTCTTTTTTAAAAGTAGATTAAATGGGGAGCCAGAAGGTGGCATGGTGGTTTAGGGGTGCTAGACTCCCATACGGCCGACTGGTTTGAGTCCCAGGCCTGGCAGCTTGCCTTCTCACTTTCTCTCTCTCTCTGGCTCTGTCCCTCTCTGGTCAAACTACAATAAATACATAAAGTTAAATAATGTAATTCTTTAAAAAAAAAAAAAAAGTTAAATGTGGACCAGTAGATGACATGGCAGTTACATTGCTGGACTCCCACATGGTTGACTGCAGTTCGAGACCTGGACCCAGTGGTTTGAAACTCACACCAGGTGCACGTGCATGTGTGCCCAAGATCCTGGGAGCAGAATGGAGAAGAGATTGTAACATGGCTAGCCCCCATGGAGGTGACTTCTCACTTTCCTTTTCACTGTCTCTGTCTCGCTCTCTCTCCTGTGAGAGCACACAAATTAAGGCAAAAAATTCTTTAAAAAAATAGTAGCTTAAATAGCTCTATGAATTCAAACTGCTCAACATGCAGACAGTCTGAATAGATGGTAGCTGAAAAGAAGCAACTTCAGGGACCAGCAGTTAGCGTAATGGCTATGTCACTGAACTCCCATGTAGTCGACTGCGGTTCGAGTCCCGGACCTGGTGGCTTAAACTCATGCTGGGTGCATGTGCGTATGTGCCCAAGATCCCAAGAGGAGAATGGAGGAGAAGGGATTGCAGCATGGCCATCCTCCCTGGGGGGTGATTTCTCGCTTTCTGTCTCTCTGTCTCTCTCTTTCTAGTGAGTGCACGTGCCAAAAACCTCTCCAAAAAAAGAAAAAGAAGCAACTTCACTGACACACGAAATTCAATTCATCAGTGCTGAGGTGACACCAGTTATGGAGAAATTCTGGAAGGCCAGAATCTGAGTGAACAGAGTAGGGCTAATCAAGGAATGCTTCCTGGGTGAGGTGAACAGGGTTTCTCAGTACTATACATATCAGCCTTTCTTTGTTTACTCCTTTTAAAAAATATTTTTATTTATTAATTTTAATTACTATTTATACATTTAATCGCTATACATCATTTAGATTTTAAAGAGACTTTACCCAGCATGACACACGCTTCATGTTTGCACCTTTTAAGTGGTCTCTGTCCTTACTACAATGGAGTCCAAAGTAATAGCAGCATTTAAGGAACTACTCAATTTTATTAATTACTCTTTTCTAATTTGCTATAGGGCACATGCACTCACAAGAGAGAGAGACAGAAAGCTGCCAGGTCCAGGACTCGAACCACAGTCAGCCAGGTGGGAGTCCAGGGCCTTAATCACCATACCCCCTGCTGGCCCCTAATCACAGCCTTTGCTGCTCCCTCTGCATTTACCAGAGTCAAGAGATCTTGCTCTACATAGACATATACTTGGTGTTGAACATCTTCTCCTTGTCCTCTCAGGCTCCAGCTCTGGCAGAAACCTCTGACCACTTAATCTAAAGTTATTTCTTTATGCCTCTATAACACTTGTTCACATAACCCAGCTCCCCACTCTTCAGTACCTTTAAGCTGAAATAATCTTCCAACTGTTTTTTTTTTAACTGGAACATTATTTCTCTGCTAGAAGGTGAGCACCATGAAGAGGCCTTTCCTGTCATGTTCTTCACAGTATACGCTGCACCTAGCGCAGTGTCTAGCACTTAGTAGGTCTCGATAAGAATATGAAAGACAAACAGAAGAATGAAGAAAGCTGCCAGATCTTCCGACTGTCCCCGAACAGGGAGCACCAGCAATTTCATTTCTCCGGGACAGGTCTGCGCAGAGGAGCAGACGCTGTAAGGCACAGGCCCTGTCTCACATCTCACCTGCTCTGCTCCCACCATGCTGACTGGCTTGCACTTGAAGAGGTGGGTGATGAATTTGGGAATGAAAGAGCTGTGGATATAAAAGAAGTGGCAAGTTAGGCTTGTTCTTTTTTCAGTAAAGAATTGCAGAGACTTTTTTTCAAGGTCCCACTTCTCTCCTTAAGACAACTGAGAACTGAGTCAGCCACTATGGTCATCTATCAGCATCCACTGTCTTCTTTTTGCTTCCCACCAAAGCCCTCATTTTGTTTAGGTGCATATGGCCTTGGGAGGCTGGGAAAAAAGTCAATCCATCCGAAAATACAGAGGTTAACTCTAACTAGCCTCAGCCGGTCAGTGTGCGGCACTCCCTTGGTGTCTGTTGTTTTGAGATGGTGACATGCTCTAAGTCAGCTCAAGCAGACTGAAGGGGAGGGCTTCGCTGCAAGGCTGGGGTGAGACTCTCTCTTCCTCCTCAGGGCATGGTTGCCTTCGAACATAACATCTAGAGCTGCCATCCTGCCACCATTCTGAGGGAGAAGCCAGCCCTAAGGATAGCAGCGTAAAGAACGAAGTCCTTCATTAGACCCACCAAATCAACTATTCTCAGATCTGTCCTACTTCTGGACTTCTGGTTGTTTGAGATAAAAAACTCACCTACTATTTAAGTTGGCTTGAGTTAGGGTTTCTATCGGTAGTAGCTGAAAGCATCCTAACAGATGTAAGAGCAGAATATACATGAGGTAGTTATGTGGTCTTAAATGCAAAGACAGGAAAAAACTGCCAAGGAAATAACTGTCAGATCAAGAAACAAAATATACAATCTTTCAAAAATTTACTGGGAACTGATAGACAACCTGGACCAGGCGGGCTGGTCTTGGGGGAAGGGGGAGTGAAAGTAACAGGTCAGGAGGGCTTTCTTAAAAAACAAAAACAAAAAAATCAACTACAGAGCCTGAGTCAAAAAGGCTGGGCTTGGGAACCAGCAGTTAGCGTAATGGCTATGTCGCTGGACTCCCACATAGTCGACCGCGGTTCGTGTCCCGGACCCGGTGGCTTAAAACTCACGCCGGGCACGTGTGCGTGCGTGCCCAAGATCCCGAGAGGAGAATGGAGGAGAAGGGATTGCGGCGTGACCATCCCCCCTGGGGGGTGATTTCTCGCTTTCTGTCTCTATGTCTCTGTCTGTTTGGCGAGCGCACGCGCCCTACAGTGAAAATCTCTCCAAAAAAAAAAAAAAAAAAAAAAAGGCTGGGCTGCACTGGCGTAGAATAGGATGTGTGGAAACTAGACATGCGACGATCAGGGCAAGATCTAGAGCGAGTGACAGGACATGTCATAAAGGCCTGTGTCCAAGGGAGGGATGACGGAAATAAAGCAGGATTTGTGCATTTAGACAAAAACTGGCCAGCACCTCTCCTCAGTCTTCAAGGGCCGCTTCCCTGTGGTGACCCCCCACTATTCAATCTCTCCACACCTGTCCCGTACACCTGTGCCCACTCCAATATCTAAGAACTTACAGGGCATCTTAATGGAATGGCCACAGGTACCTCGGCCTCATGTGTGGACTCAGCCCCACTCTGGAACCCAGACTCAGAGGACTGGATCTCATCTACTGAATTGCCCAAGTCAGAACCAGGAGTTACCCAAAATCACTCCTCGTCTTCAACCCCACTAGCCAGTCAGTTACCAGCCCCTCCCCTCACACTCTTATCTGCCCTGACCATCCTCACTGCTCTGCCCTTGTCATTCCTCACTGGAGCTCTTCCAACTCTCCCCTAACTGACTTCCCTGCCTTCAGTCTCAGCTCCTCTAACCCACTCACTGCCGAAGGCATTCATTTCAAGTGCAGTGTGACCCAGTCCTTCCCCTGAGGGGCTGCAGACAAGGCCTTCTCTGCTGCTTGATGTCAGCCTCGTCAGGCTCCGCCGGCAGTTCCCATGACGGGGAAGGCTATTTACTACCTGTACCTGTGCTGGCACTGCTCCCTCTACCTACAGTGCCCTTTCCTAGGGTCTCATGGGACAGTACACACACCTTGGCTGGACCCTGCTCAAGCACATCTCTTCCATGAAGCTTTTCCTGTCACCCCTCCCGGACTCTCCGTAGAGTCCACAGGAATCTACCCTAATATCTAACCTGCTTTATGATACTTCTTTGCTTACACGTCTATTTCCTTTCCCTTGACTGTTAAGACAAATGAAGAGGGATCATGTTTATTAAGCCAAAGTACTTCGGTCTGTGTGTGGGGCACGGAGTGCTCAAGTGCACACACACTGAATAAACAGTCGCTGTTTCACTACCGTGGCAGCTACCACTTTCTGAGTATCAGCTCAGTACCAGCATGGGGGGAAGGGGTTGGAAAACGCAGTGACCACACAGCACCATGACGGGCAGCTGCTGAGGCTTCTCCAGGCCGTCAGGGTGGTGGTGGCTAATGCCCTTGGCTGAGGAGGGACCTCCTCACCAGCACTATTTCTAACGTTTCTAGTCTTAGGCTGGGATTTTACAAAGATCGGGGCGGGGGCAAGGGAGAACTG
The DNA here is from genome assembly GCF_000334495.1 of Tupaia belangeri chinensis. Taxonomy (NCBI): domain Eukaryota; kingdom Metazoa; phylum Chordata; class Mammalia; order Scandentia; family Tupaiidae; genus Tupaia; species Tupaia belangeri. The sequence goes on along the minus strand of NW_006204759.1, from coordinate 798,901 downwards.
GATTAAAATGGAAAACTGCTTTCTGGATCGCGGGTTGAACTTGACCAGATATGAGAGAAGGCATCCCATTCCTCGTTCACCCATCTGGGCTCAGAAGTAAGACAAAAGAGCTCTGGGTGCTCAGAGGAAGCACAAGGCTGATGCTGGGACCTGCTGGGCCCTGCGCTCCTCACTCATGGGGCTGTATGCTCGCTCAGACCCCCACGCAGCCCCGCTGCACATTTTCAGTCACAGTGGATTTTTACAGACGGCTTCTACAGGCGGCTACAAGGAGTGTCGCAACGGGATTTATCAGCAATGCTTTTAACACACGCTAATGTGCATCTGGAGGGTAAAGGGAATGTCAACTCCAGGTCCATCTGCCATCCTGCAAGAATGAATGCCTCTCTGGAGAGTCCATTCTATCTTTTCTTGACAAACTAGAAACGAAAGTCTATGCTACAAGCCACTGCATAATTGTTGCACTTTAGGGATTTATCTGCAAGGCAGAGGGGAAGCCCTAATTGAATACAAACTAGGAGAGATTTGGGGAAGACAGAAACCTGGAGTCCTGAAAGACCGTTTGGGACTTGAGAACAACCCAAATACAGTAGCTTGTACCAGACAGACCTTCCCAAAGCCTTTCCTTGAGAACTTTGCCAAAATGCTCATCTGACAATTGGTCCGAGGAGACACTGACCCTCTCTATCTCCTGGTCTCCGCAGAAACAGTTCTACAGCTTCATGCTCATTGGACCGAATTTTCTCCTCCCTCCAAAACTGATGCCAGGAATGGCCACACAGGGATGGGGCAGGAAGACCTGCACCTTCATCTACTGCGAACGTGGAGCCCCCTAACTTGCTCTTTCCAACCTGTGGTATCTTCCCTGAACCCAAGGCCATTCTCAAGTGGATAAATTCTGGCAGCCACAGTGATCAGCTGATCAGCACTAGGGAAGGGAGGCCGACAAGATTCAAGAGAAACAGATCTGATGATTCCCACCCACAAAAAAAAAACCCATGTAAATTAGCCAAAGAATCAAATGCATGCATGAAATCACTGAAAAATCATTGAAATGATCCAAACCTGGGCAAGGGGTGATTACAGGCATATAAACAAAACACTCAGATGCCTCCCCAACACCCCCTGCCCAACTAATTTTTGTCTGTCTCCATGTGGCTGAGGACTGCTTGCTGTTACTGTGATCTCTGATTCTAGGTAGCAGATTTAGGTTTATTATTACGCTTCCTTTGGGTACAAATTAAAATTAGTTTGCCTGCAGGCACCAGAATGAGTCCCAGCTGGATGCTGGGGACACCTGGATTGTGAGCACACTGGGTGGTAAGTAGGGCATTAAAATAACTCAGCTGCGTGTGACACTATAATGGCGGGCTCACGTCATTTTATGTCTCTCCAAGCCCACAGGACGCACAGCACCAAGAGCGAACCTTAATGTCAACTACAGGTTTCAGGCAAGAATGGCACGTCGGCACAGGTTCATCAGCTGCAACATGCATACCACCCTGGTGGGGTGCTGATGATGGAGGAGGCTGTGCACGTGTGGGGGTGGTGGGTACATAGGGCATCTCTGTGCCTTCTGCCAAATTTCACAGTGAAACTAAAACTGCTTTAAAAAAATAACTGCTCTGAAAAACAACTCAGCGGTGCTCCAGGACTTACTTTGCAAATTTAATGCAGAACTGAGTGAAATATTTCCGTGTGGAAGCCAGGTTGTCCCGAATGATGGGGACATTCTGCTTGATGTGAAGAATGACCGAGGTGACGTAGGGGCTCTGGTCACCAACATGCTCCACATTCTGCCACTGCATCTGAAACAGATAGGACAGGATGAGGTTTTAGAATCCTCCAAGGAAAGGATCCCCAATTAGGTGCAAATGGCAGGGTGGAGTGGAAATTAGGTCATGGGTTGGCATCACAGGCATTAGCCCTTTTTGTCTTACCTGTTCAGTGGAGGCTGATCATGAACAAAAACAAGCATGCCCACCTGCCCTTGGCAGTGAAGTACAACTCAGGCGCCTGTCCTTTCCGGCCTCGTCCCCACCATGTGGGGATATCTAAGTTGGCATCTTATAAAGGAACCTCAGAGGCAGATGAATGAGGATCCTGCTCTTCTGTCAACTGTCCCACCAGCTGGAGAATGTGGGGGAACGGGGGGGTGGGGACAGCTACTTCCAGGCAGGTGGTAGCTTGGGAGATCAGAGAAGTGACTGGGCCAAATGAAATGAAACCTGGATGCCAATCAGTTTATATCCATTCTTTCCGGTATGTGTGGAGGTATTTAAAATTCTCTTTTTTGGAGAGGTTTTTGCTATAAAGTGCGTGTACTTGCCAGAAAGACAGAGAGAGGCAGAGACAGAAAGCAAGAAATCACCCCCCCGGGGGGATGGCTGTGCCACAATCCCTTCTCCTCCATTCTCCTCTTTGGATCTTGGGTGGGCACGCATGCACATGAGCATGGTATGAGTTTAACCACCAAGTCTGGGACTCGAACCATGGTAACTACATGGGAGACCAGTGATATATCCATTTTGCCATCTGCTGGTTCCTTAAAATTCTTTAAAAAGGAAACCAGAAGTAATGTATGAGATTTGCTTCAAAATTATCTGGGGTTGAGAAAAGTGGATGAGGGACCAGCAGTTAGTGTAATGGCTATGTCACTGGACTCCCATGTGGTCGACCGTGGTTCGCGTTCCGGACCCGGTGGCTTAAAAACTCACGTTGGGTGCGTGTGCGTGCGTGCCCAAGATCCCGAGAGGAGAATGGAAGAGAAGGGATTGCGGCGTGGCCATCCCCCCTGGGGGGTGATTTCTCGCTTTCTGTTTCTCTGTCTCTCTCTGTCTGGCGCCCTATGGCAAAAACCTCTTAAAAAAAAAAAAAGAAGAAAAGTGATGGGAGTATAGACGAAATAAGATTAGTGAAACTGAGTTCATTATATATTTTCTCTACTTTTGAATATATTCAAATTTTTCCATTAAAAATATTTAAAAAGGTGTGCATATAGAGTCTTATACTCCTGGGCCTAGGAGCTGGCATAGTGGTTAAGGTGCTGGACTCCCACGTGGCCAATCTAGGTTTGAGTCCCAGACCCAGAGGCTTGACACTCATGCCAGGTGCTCATGAATGTGTGCCCAAAATCCTGAGAGGAGAATGGAGAAGAGATTGTGGTGTGGCCATCCCTGTGGGGGGTGATTTCTCACTTTCTGTCTGACTCTACAGCAATAATCTCTCTCAAAAACAAAACAAAACAAAACAAAACTATACTCCTAAGGTCTTTAGGATTATTCTGAGATTTTAATAAAGACAGAGGACCTCTGGCAGACACTGGAGGCAGATCAGAGGGTAGGACTGTGAGGCAGTAAGCAGGGCAGGAACGAGGTGCAAGGCCCCGGCATGCGACAGCTGGAAGGAGATGAACATCTCCGAGAGGACCAGTGGGGTTCTCGAGCAGGCCATGAACAAAAGTGAGACCTGTTTTAGCTCAAGCTCAAACAAACTGAGGAGAACTAGGGGCCACGCTCTGGAAAACATCCACAGCAAGCCAGCCGGGCATCTTGGAAAGAACGGCACTCGGTAGCACCAGATCCTGGAAAACAGGAAGGAGCAAGGCCACGGTGTCTCTTCCCTGTGGTGATAGAGGGAGGAGGCAGCAGGAGCTCCCAGTCGGCCTGAGGCTGGCAAGGAATGGGCACCTCATCCTGAAGAGTGGGAATGTGCTGGAGGAGTTCTGCTGAGTCAGCCAGCCACTCAGAGTGGAGCTGTCTGCTGAAAAGATCCTAAGCCAAACACAAACCATATAATATGTTCATAAAAGGAGGTCAGTAGTTCTGAGGTCTTGATGTGTCTGGCAAGAAAACACTACTTTTATAGAGCTCTTGGGGGAAAGGAAAAATTCAATACTGAGAGAACTTGTTTAAAAGAATCATAATGGTACATGGATGATTCCCCAGCTCTGGGAAGCTCAAATGACCCTATGTTTTATCCTAACATGTCTTTGAATCAGCAGATATTTGTATTCTCAAAGCTGTAGGTATGTGTAAGTGCAGAACCAAAGATAAAGCAGGCAGGACTTCCATCTTCATTTTACAGATAAGAAAACCAAGGCCCAGACACATCAAGACCAGCCTCCAGCTAGGAAAATATTTCTAATTTTTTTTTTTTTTGAGAGGTTTTTTTGCTATAGGGCGTGTGCACTCGCCAGACAGACAGAAAAAGACACAGAGACAGAAAGTGAGAAATCACCCTTCAGGAGAGGGATTGACCACACCACAATCCCTTCTCCATTCTCCTCTCTAGATCTTGGGCATGCATGCATGAATGCCTGGCATGAGGTTTTTTGGGTTTGTTTGTTTGTTTGAGAGATTTTCGGTATAAGGCGCGTGCGCTTGCCAGACAGACAGAGAGAGATAGAGAGACAGAAAGCGAGAAATCACCCCCCAGAGGGGATGGCCACGCCACAATCCCTTCTCCTCCATTCTCCTCTCGGGATCTTGGGCACGCATGCACACGCGCCCGGCGTGAGTTTTAAGCCACC
>NW_006204759.1:781793-794188 GCF_000334495.1 Tupaia belangeri chinensis | reverse complement strand
CAATATCTCTAATTTTTTACTGGGAACACACACACATACACACACAAAGAATGGAGAAACTAAGAAACTATTCCAATGCTTTTGTCATGAGTGGTATTTTCCTCATTAGCCTCATTATCTTTTTTCTTATTCAAGAGTATTCTTTTTCCATCTGAATTAAAAGATTTGACTCATCCAAACAATGAACTTCCTAGGTGATTTTTAAATGAGCTCATAGGGTGAGGCCAAAATTGGCAGGTGCTGGTAAGTCCGTACATCATCTTTCCCCCAGCGCTGGAGCAAAGTGCCCTGGGTAAGCACAGCAAACCTGGTCGGGCATGGTGCCTCTCACCTCACTCAGCGTGAAGCTCTTCCATGGCAATGACTACTGCTTTCCAAGTGGGCAGCATTCTGTGTTTCAGAATCTGCAAACAGTTTATAAACAATTATCAAAGCATTCCTCCACTAAAGGAAGATCATAAGGGGAAGTGGTGGCATACTCTGTCATGGGCTGCAAAGCAACTCTGAAGCATGACAGAGTACAAGACATGAGACTCGAAATTCCTGCGGGTTAGTCCAGATGGACATCAGCTAATTCCTCCTGATAGCTGCTGGCCAAGTCAGTACATGTCGACAGGCAGAATGTATGTGAAAAGATCTAGTTTGCTTTAATGCTTTAGCCAGCTATGACTCCAACGGTCAAGTTAAAAGAAATACATGCAGGCCAGCAGGTGACATGGTGGTTACATTGCTGGACTCCCACATGGCTAACTCTGTAGTTCAAGTCACAGATCAGGTGGTTTGAAAAACATACCAGAAGCATGTGTGTGCATGCCCCATATCCTGAAAGGAGAATGGAGGAGAAGGATGTGGTATGGCCATTCCCCTGGAGAGTGATTTCTCACTTTCCCTTTTGCTCTGTCTCTGTCTCTCTCCCTCTGGTGAGCACATGCAGTCTATAGCAAAAATTAAAAAAAAAAAAAAGAAAGAAAAAAAAGTATAAGCAAGCAAAGTCACATGGACTTTAAATTTAAATCACCTTGAGGCTGACAGGTGGTGTGGTGGTTAAGGGTACCGGACTCCTACATGTCTGACTGCGGTTTGAGTCCCAGACCTGGCAGCTTGCTTTCTCACTTTCCCTCTCTCTCTCTGTTCCTCTCAAGTCAAATTAAAATAAATAAATGAATAAATTAATTAAAATAAAATAATTTAAAAAAAATTAAGTTACCTTAATAAAGAAAAGGATTTACAGTACTGAAAACAATGAAATGGTTTGATATTTTTAGACATACATACATATGCACATGTATTTATTTATTTATTTTGAGAGAGAGACTTTTGCTATATGCCACATGCAGTTGCTGGAGAGACAGAGGAAAAAAAAAATCACCCCCCAGGGTGGATGGCCACATTGCAATCCCTTCTCCTCCATTCTCCTCTTAGGATTTTGAGCACACAGGCACACATGTCCAGGGTGAGTTTTAAGTCACTGGATCTGGGACTTGAACTACAGTTACTTCATAGGATTCCCGTGATATAACCATAATGCCATCTGTTGGTCCCACACTTACTTATTTTTTAAGTAGGGTCTTTGCTATGTCACAATCCTCCTGCCTCAGCCTTCTGAGTAGCTGGGACTACAGATGCACTACCCCAGCCTAGGTTTTTTTTGTTTTGTTTTGTTTTTGTTTTTTAAGAATTGTTTTATTTTGTTATATTTATTATTCAATTTGACCAGAGAGAGAGAGAGAAGGCAAGCTGCCAGGTCTGGGACTCGAACCATTGTCGGCCATGTGGGAGTCCAGAACCCCAACTACCACGCTACCTGCCAGGACCCCCAGCCTGGTTTTTGATTATCATTTTCTTAAATGTTGGGCTAGGAAATGAACTTGGGCCTCCCATGTGGCCTTAGCTTGTTGAGTATCAGCATCAACCAATGTACACCACTAAAGGCCTGATTTTATTGTTTTTAAAAACTGTGCAAACTATAGTTAGTAGTGATTCTGTGCAGTCCTTTCCTCAGATGACTGGTGCCTGACCATCATCCATCCTGGATGAGTTATGGTTTGGGCTGTCACTTGAATTGCCCAAGATACCTACATTAGGATCTACCATGTACAGGTGGTTTGCTGGGCACTATTTGTAACTAATTCACCATCCATCTGTAATGTCATTTAGTTCTCACAACAGTCTTGCAGATGAGAAAACTCAAAAAGGTTAGAGATTAGATAATTTGCCCAGAGTTACACAGTTGACCAATGATAAAAGTTGAGACAAACTTTTTTTTTGAGAGGTTTTTTCCTACAGTGCGTGTGCGCTTGCCAGAAAGAGAGAGACAGAGAGTGAGAAATCACACACATACACACACACACCCCCGGGGGGATGGCCGCGCCACAATCCTTTCTCCTCCATTCTCCTCCTGGGATCTTGGGCAGGCACGCACACGCCCCTGGTATGAGTTTAAGTCACCGGGTCTGGGACTCGAACTGTGATCAACTACATGAGAGTCCAGCGACATAGCCATTACACTAACTGCTGGTCCCGAGGCAAACTTTTTAAAGCCCAAGCACTATACCAGGTTGCTTGCTAGACACTTGTCAAAACAAGAAAGAATAAATGCACTTAATTAGGCCTTAGTTCAAGGTACGTCCTGTTTCTCAAGGACAGGTTAATGAAACGTAGTCAAGCAAAGGTGTCTTTCAAAAAAGGAACTAAACAATAGCCTGCAAACAGTAGCACAACAAACATCATGAAATGCCATCAGCAGAAATAAGCCTTCAGAGGCCAACTGGTAGCATGGTGGTTAAGACTGCTAGATCCCACATGGCCGATCATAATGTTCAAGTCCTGGACCTGGCAGCTTGAAAAACATGCTGGGTGTATGTGCATACATGCCCAAAATCCTGACGGGAGAAACAGTATAAGGAATGGCACTGTGACCATGCCCATGGGGAGTGCTTTCTCATCTTCCTTCTCTCTTTGTCTCTCGCTGGTGAGCTCACATACCCTCTTGCAAATTAAAAAAAAAAAAGACTTCGACCTTTTCAGGTAAGCAGCTCTGACATTTAAACATTACCTCTCTATACTTAACGTTTTTCCTTCTGTGCTTTTTGTTTGGGGGTGGGGGTAGAGTTGAATACCAGGTGGGGTTCAGCTGGTATTAGATAAATGACAAGAAACAGTTGACAGAAGAGCAGTAACTGAGATGCCAACCTGAAAGAAAAAACAAGCCACAGGGAGACTGCATGGCCCAGCGTACCCCGTGCTCTGCTTCTGCTGCTGGAGGAGCGAGCGGTAGTCCATGCTAGCACTGCACAGGGCAGGCTGGGAGACACTCACTCTCGTAGCAAGAGCGCACTGCAGCAGAGGATTCCGCCCAGTCCACTAAGCAGAGAACAGAGTTCCACAACTATCCCACTAGACCTTTTTTTTTCCTCTTGCTATATGAAGCTTAGAAAGAGGTCCTCTGAGAAAATAATTTTCCTCATATTGTAAATTTCCACCTATTCATTTTTTATTTTTATTAAAAAAAAATTTTTTTTTAAGGTTTTTGCCATGGGATGTATGCTCGCTGGAGAGAGGCAAAGAGAGAAAGTAAGAGTAAGAAATCATCCCCCAGGAGGGTATGGCCATGCCACAATCCCTTTTCCTCTATTCTTCTCTCAGGATTTTGAGCACACACACACACAGGCCCAGCATGATTTTCAAGCCAGGTTTGGGACTTGAAAAGTGGTCACCCATGTGGAAATCCACTGCCTTAACCACCATGCCATCGGCTGGCCCCCACCTATTCATGTTGATCACTGAATTAGAGGGATACGCAGATCATTGAATTAGAGACATTAGGACTCTGGGAACACTTCAATTAGTGTTCTGTGCTCTGTTTAGGTTGCTGGGCTGATGGCTCCAAGCAATGGGCTTTACCCAGGATGCGTGCCCGCAACCCTCTCTTACCCTGAGGCGCGCATAGGCTGCTTTTACTCCCACAACGAACATCTGCTGTACTTGCAGGTACTGTCTACCTGCACAGCATGGACCAGGCACTGTGTGGGAATGCCCATCTGTAACTGGGCAAGGGGCATTTATGGAGTGCTTACTATGTACCAGGCTCCATGACTGGCACTTTCACACGAATGCACTGTTTACAGTGCTGCACTAAAGAAGGTATTATCACTCCTGCTTTACAGATGATCAGAAGACTTGAGGACAAGAAAGCATAACTGGTAAATCAACAGGCCTGAGATCTAGACATCAGCTTGTCTAGCTCCAAAGTCCATGTTCTTTCCACTTTACAAAATGTTCCTTTCCAAAAGAACAGCTACTAGCCTAAGTGACTGTGAAATTAGCTGGGGGAACTGGGACAAGCAAACTCCGCCTACGATGAAGCGGTAGATAAAGAGATGATGTGTAGCAGTAATGGTGGTGCAGAGGGGGAAGAAATGACTCCTCTTGCCTTCGGGTTCGGGGGTACATGCTCCTTCACTTCAAGGGGAAAAACAAGACGATCAGAATGAAAAGGAGAATAACAGAGGGTCAGTGGAAAGGTGAATTTATATAATCTTTCTTAAAAGTAATTTGAAAATATCTAACAAAAACTGAGTATTTACATACTCTTTGATCTCTGCAATGTCCTTTACGGCAATTAACCTGAAGCTAGGCCAGCTGGTGGCATAGTAGTTAAGGTGGCTGGATCCTACATGGCCGACTCCGATTCCAGTCCCAGACCCAGCGGCTTGAAAAACCCAGTGGCTTGAAAAACCCAGTGGCTTGAAAAACATGCTGGGTACACATGTATGTATGTCTAAAATCCTGAGAGGAGAATAGAAGAGATTGTGGCATGGCCATCCCCTCTGGGGGTGATTTCTCTCTCTCTCTCTCTCTCTCTCTCTCTCTCTCTGTCTCTATCTCTGTCTCTCTCCAGCTAGTGCACTCACCCTATAGCAAAACTAGGGAAAAAAAATTAATCCAAAATTATTATGAATGTCAAGAATGCCCCATCCCCAATACATACACACAAAGCTATCCACTGTTAGACTATTTATAAATGTGAAAATCCAGAAATAACTGAAATAGTCATCAAAAGTAAATAGATTAAATATTTTTTTAGGAGGGCTAGCCCCATAGCTCTTAAGGGAGCCGCATCTGACATGGTTGACCATGGTTTAAATCTCAGCCTTGGTGGCTTGAAAAACACACCAGGTGCACAAACATGTGTGTCCAAATCCTGACCAGATGGAGAAGTGGAGGAAAAGGATTGCGGTATGACCATGTCCCACTGGGAGTGGTGGTGGCGGTTTTCTCTCTGCCTCTCTCTGGTAAGCGCACATGCCCTCTAGCAGTGAATGAAAGTTATAACTGTATTTTACGGGAAGTAATAGATCTAGTATTGAAAGTAATGAAATCTAGAGCTAGCCAGTTTGAGTTCTAACACCGTCTATGCAATCTTGTAGAGGTGCAACTTGGGAAGGTCACCTAATCTCTCTAAACCACACTTTTCTCATCTATACAACAGAGATGATAACAGTATCTATAATCTGTTATCAAAGATAATTTATAAAATGCTCTTAACAATGCCTCACATATATCAATCCCGTGCTAAACATGAACTATTGTTTGATTTTAACAATAAGTACTTTGTCCTACAGAATACCACACAAACATTAAAAATTTTGTAGTTATAGAGTAAATGACACAGAAAACTATTAAAAGTAAGTTAGGGGCCAGCAGGTGACATGGTAGTTGAGACGCTGGATTTCTACATGGTCAACTGCAGTTTGAGTACCGGATCTGCTGGCTGGCTTTCTCACTTTCCTTCTGTCTCCCTGTCTGTCTCTCTCTGATCAGATTAAAAAATAATAATAAATAGGGACCAGCAGTTGGCGTAATGGCTGTGTTGCTGGACTCCCATTTAGTCAACAGCAGTCTGAGTCTCAGACCCTATGCCTTAAACTCATACCATCGTGTGCACATGTATGCCCAAGATCCCGAAAGGAGAATAGAGGAGAAGGAATTGCAGCATGGCCATCCCCCCGGGGGGTGATTTCTCGCTTTCTATCTCTCTGTCTCTCTGGCAAGTGCATGCGACCTATAGCAAAAACTTCTCAAAAAAAAAAAAAAACACAATAAAATTAAATAATTATTTTTAAAAACCTTAGTAAAGTGAGAAAATGTTTATAAAACTGTGTAAAGTATAAACTTATTTTTATTTTTAAATCTATAATGAATAAAAAACACTCAAAGAAATCTGTTAATTGGAATTCTAAGTGATTTAATTTTTTTAAAAAAAAATCTGTACTTTTTCTTTTTAAAGTTTACTTTACTTATTGAAAAAGGGGGGTACTTTTGACAGGGTCTTGCCATGCTCTGATCCCTCCCCAGCCTCTCAGACAACCAGGATCATGAGCACACCTGGGTGTGCTAGAGCGTTCAGGTTGACGTGGATTCAAACCTGGGCTTCTTGTATGGCTCCAGTATTGCACTCCATCCTCTACCATTTATACCACTGTGGCTGAGCTGAAAAAAATCCGTTTTTTCTATAATGAAGGTAATTTTCTTTTATTGTATAAGATGTTCTTTTTATGAAAAAAGAAAGAGATGTTTTGATTATAAGTGGAAAGTAAATTTGAGGATTTCTTAACCATGGCATTCTTAAACCTTCTGAGATAGATCTGCATTTTAATGACTGAGAAAAATGAGAACAGATTTGAGGACTGTTCTAGCTATTTAGAAATGTCTTTGGGGGATCGTACTGTAGCCTCCTGAATTAGTACATGTTCACAATCCTGAAACCTAATCAAAATTACATGTCAGACTGTAAGGAAATTTAATTTGTTCAGTTTCTTTCTTTTTCTTTTTTTTTGTTTCCCACCCCTCGAAACTATCATCAATGGACAAAGAGCTATGTGTGTTTGATTTTGGATGGAGAAAGATTCTTTCAACCTAGTGATGTGTAAGAAGCCCTAGTAAGGGGCGGCGGGCGTGGGAGGCATGAGACCAAAGTTCTTTTTTTTGAGGTTTTTGCTTTAAGGCATGTGCACTCACCGGAGAAAAGGACATAGACAGTGAGAAAGTAAGCAACTGCCCCCCACCCCCCAGGGGGGATGGCCATACCACAATTCTTTCTCCTCTTAGGATCTTGGGCACACAAGCACACGCACCCAACCTGAGTTTCAAGCCACTGGGTCTGGGACTTTGAAGCACAGTTGGCCATGTGGGGCAGCGATATAACCTCCATGCCATCTCCTGGTCCACCCCAAGGTCCTTTCTAAGGAGACTATAGATTTCTTCCTTCCTTTTTATTTTTTTGGAGAGGTTTTTGCTATAGGGCGCGTGCACTTGTCAGAAAGACAGAGACAGAAAGCGAGAAATCACACCCCAGGGGGGTGGTCACACTGTAATCCCTTCTCTTCCATCCTCCTCTTGGGATCTTAGGCACACACGCATGCACGCATGCATATACACCCACTAAGGAGACTATAGATTTCTTCCTTCCTTTTTATTTTTTTGGAGAGGTTTTTGCTATAGGGCGCGTGCACTTGTCAGAAAGACAGAGACAGAAAGCGAGAAATCACACCCCAGGGGGGTGGTCACACTGTAATCCCTTCTCTTCCATCCTCCTCTTGGGATCTTAGGCACGCACGCATGCACGCATGCATATACACCCAGTGAGTTTAAGTCACCGGGTCCGGGACTTGAACCGCGGTCGACTACATAGCCATTATGCCAACTTCTGGTCCCTTTCTCCCCTTTTTTAAAAATTCTACTTGTAAAGTCAGAGTCAGACATACGAACTCCTATAGATTTGCAGATTATATATGCAAAAGACAGAACTCTGCATATTTCCACCAAAACACTCCAAACTACCTTTCTAAGAATGGGGAGACTAGGTTTTATTTCTGGCTTTAGTACTGTAAGCTATATGGCTTTGGACATAGTATGAAAAAGAAAAGACAAATATATCAGAAGGACAGTTGGTTAGTTTTCAGGGAAAAACACACAGGCAGGTTGGAATTCTTGGGTTGGCTGCTCAGCACGTTCTCTCCTGTAGGAAAGTCACAGGCTCAGATGAAGAAAGACTGAAGACTGACATCTCCCACGGCTGCGAATGGTTGAGGAGCTCCTCACTGCATACGCATGAACACTCACGTGCGGGTGGCAGGACTGGGTGCACATCGACTCACTGCTCCTCTGCTCTCAGGCATGCGACACAAGCTGATTGTTGCCTCCGCTGCCACATCAGCCAAAAAGCCCTGCTCTTACTGTGTATGCATGGCATGGTACAATCCTGCTCGGAGGCTGGACTGCAGGGAACATACACAGAGAAGTGGCGGAAACTGAGCCACTAAAGTGGAGAGAGGGCAAGTAAGGAAAGCTTCAATACCAGCCAAGGAGGAGACTACTGGGTGCCTTCAATGAGAATTAGGTCTCCTCCCAGGAGAAAGAAAGAACCAAACTGCCTGACTCAATCTGTCTTGTAAGGAAGCCTCCTTCCGTCAGTTTAGAATCATCCAACAACTCCATTCCACTTGGGCGAGTACAACATTAATTTTGCTCATAATTTATAAAATACATTTGTTTACAGCACTGATATTTGAGTTTTCTGCCCAATAAAGTCAACTTGAGGGCAGCATAGTTATTTTTCTTTCGAACAATTAGTTAATTTTATTATCATTTTTAAATTTGATATAGAGCATGTGTGCTCACCAGAGACGGGGAAGGGGAGTGAGAAAGCAAGCTGCCAGGTCCAGGTTTCAAACTGTAGTTGGCCATGTGGGAGTCTAGCGCCTTAACCACCAGGCCACTACTGGTTCCGGAAGTGTAGTCTCTAATCTTGACTATGTGGGTGGAATTCCTAAGACATTTAATAAGACTGGCAATTTTGACAAAAGTCTGGGCTTTCCTAACTTCACAAACCTTTCTTGATATTGTTATCCTGTTTAGAATGCCCTCCTAGTCACAAATTCATGCCAAACTCTGCCTACTACAAATACCACTTCCTTATGAAGGTGTTCCTTGTCTTCCCACTTAGATATAAAAAACTCTTCACTCTCTTGTTAAAAAAATTATTTATTATTATTATTTTAAAATTTGCTGCAGGACACGTGCGCTCACCAGAGAGAGATGGAAAGATGGTGGTGGGGGGAGCAAGATAGGAAGCTGTCAAGTCCAGGACTTGAACCTGGTTAGCTACGTGGGAGTCCAGCAACCCAACCACCACACCATCTGCTGGCCCCTCTTCTCTCTTTTTAAAGATGGTGTTTTTGTGCCTTTCTTATGGTACTGATTTCCTCATATTTTGTATTACTATTACCTGGGCATTCCTCTCATCTCATATATCTCTTGCCCAACACTTTGCTTAATACCAGAAGCAAGAGTCCCTTGGGGCTCACCAACTGCCTCCCCGAGCCAGTGAGGAAAACTGGATCCTAGCAGCTTGGGAAAAGGACCATGCCTTTTCCAGCCTTGCTTCTCTCAGCAATGTGCTGGGTCACGTCTGAACTGACCTGTTCAGCTAGCAGCAAAAATGACAGAATCAGAGACTAAGACAATCATCATCATACATTTTTTTTTTTTTAATTCTAGAAGAAACTACACAAAACAGGATGCAGACACAAATAACAGAGTGTATGTTAAACCAATCTATGACTGCTTGGCTTGTTTATTTTCATCACATGGCTTTCATTTTGCTAGAACTCCAGAAGAGTCAGACAAAAAGTAATGGTCTCCCAGCTGCTGTGTTCCCAAGTCTGTGGTTTTTCTTACGATATAAACAAAAGATTCTGAAGGTACAGTCTCTCTTAATATTTGCTGGTGTGGGTCTGGGGGAGAAATGGATGGTGGGCTAGGTGGGAGTGTGAGGGAAATACACGCAATGAACCGACAGTTCATACAAGCAACACCTGGAGTGTTAAACGCCCTCTAACTGTTGTTTCACTGGGGAAAAAATATCCACACTTCCTCTGGTAAATGCAGACATTCTTTCACCAGCTGCATTCCGATCTATAGTGTGTTCAGGAGAGATGGCAGCTGGAACAGATCACATTCAGGATGCCATGAATGCTCCCCAGCAGCTAGGGGATAATCAGGGCCTACCAAATGAATCCTCTGAGTCGAGTTCCTTCAAGAAAATGGATTAGCCCCAATCTGCCCACTCGAGGGTTCTGCTGTAAACGCCTGAAATAGTGGAAATACACACTGGCATCTGATTGGTGAAAAGATCAGCTACTTGAAGAGAAACTTGGTGACATCAACTATTTCAGGACTTCCTACTTCACTTCATAAAACCCCAAAGCCTAAACTTTGGGTTTAGTCCTTTTTCTGGGTTAAATATTTACAATCTACAGCAAAACCAATTCAGACCAAATGTCTGCTTACACAACCTTGTGACATGGCCACCCCTAACAAAATGCAACAAGAACTGTCATTTAACTTAACTGTCATTTATTGAGCACTTCTTATGTGACTGGGACAGTCTCTCTTCATGTTCCATCCCCACAGTCCTGAGAGGCAGAAATCCACATGTCACGTACATATTGAGGTAACTTGGGCCCAGACAGGGTAAGTAATTTGCTCAACACACTCAAAGGAAAAACTGAAAGAGTCTGATCTGTCTGACTCCAAAGTTGGTGTTCTTTCCACTGCCCTCTGCTATTGGCCAGGAAAGCCCCAGAGCATTTCTTTCTCCAGAATTTACGAGAACACTACGAGATCCTGTGACTCTAGAACAGGCATTGGCACACTTAGTGAAGAGCCAGACAGTAGATATCTTAGGCTTTGTAGGCTACATGGTCTCTGCTGCAATTACTGCAATTACTCAATTCTATCACTGTCGCATAAATGAAGTAAATAAAGTTTATATTTACAAAAACAAGCAGTGGGCCAGATTTGGTCTACAGTTTGCTGATCCCTGCTCTGCAATGTTCTAGAGTGGGCAGCATCATATAATTCAGGTTTAGAAATCTATAATGAAGAATTGTCCATTTCTAACTTAACCAACACACGTAAGTCTTCTATATTCAAGACAATATGAGAGATAGAGGATAATTTAGACATAGTCAAGGCACTTAAAACTTTTAGATTAATTTATTTCTTAAAATTTTTAAGTTTTTGCTATAGGGCATGTGTGCTTGCTGAAGAGAGACAGAGATAGAAAGCAAGAAATCACCGCCCCAGGGGGGATGGCCACACCATAATCCCTTCTCCTTCATTTTCCGCTTGGGATCTTGGGCACACACACACGCGCGCGCACGTCCGGTGTGAGTTTCAAGCCACTGGGTCCGAGACCTGAACTGTGGTCAACCATGTGGGAGACCAGCAATGTAACCATTACATCATCTGCTGATCCCCACTGTCCCAGTGTATTTTTCAAGCCATCAGGTCCAAGATCCAGATAGTGAAGTGGGCTCTAGCCACATTAACCATCACGCCACCTGGCTAGCCCAGGAACTGACATTCTTTTGGGAAGACAGGACGTGGGCACATAAAAGTCAAAAATAGAAACATGAAGTAGAACATGTAAGTGTCAAGGGAGGGGATTTGAGGGCCCGCAGTTAACTCATGGGACCATTGCAATATTAGAAAAGCAGAGTTTACAACCTAATCAAATAATCTTGCATTGGCACCAGTGCTCAGAAAGAATCGGAAAAACCTCTCAGTGGGCAAGCATGAAGAATGAGTCAGAAGTTACTGCTTTAAGCACTAACAAAAACACCCATTCTGGCGAGACCACATTAAGGTTTTCAGCATGTGTCAGATGTTAATCAAAGATGTCTCCTTTAGACTCACCAAACACATTTGCTGCCTGTCTCATTCTAAAAGGACAAGCAATTCGATCTAAGGTATGAGATGAACTGAGTGCGCTAGGGAACTCTGAATAGTATTTCCACTCTCCACTCAGAGATGCTTTCAGTGCTGAAGACCGTGACAAAGCTCTAAGCAAGAGCTGATAGAAACCATCTTGGGTCATGCTTGGAAGTCTGGTAAGAAGCCATCTCCCAAAAGCTTACCTTGCTCATGGCAGTCAGGGCAGGGTCACAGGCAGCATCCAGATCCTGAACCAACAATTGAATACTACTGGAGATGACACTGCGAATCACACAGACGGCTGTGGTCACAACTTCAATAATGACTGACATAGGCCCTCCCAAATATTTTAGACAGCTGTGTAAAAATTAGGTTCATCATTTCACCATAAAAATCTTGAGTTTTAATGAATGACCATGGAGGAGTAGTTTGGCTCTTTCTTCATGTTTTGGTCTTGTCAGAGTAGATCCCCACCCAGCCAGGACACAACTCTATGGCTAGTCTTTCCAACTGCCACCCACAGACTCCCTCTTCATATCCTACTCCAAAAGTACCTGTTTTCCAAAAACACCGAAGTCAGAATGGGAAAAAAATAAAAATAAAAATAAAGAGTT
>NW_006204759.1:761096-781780 GCF_000334495.1 Tupaia belangeri chinensis | reverse complement strand
TTAGCTGGTAATGGCTATGTTGCTGGACTCCCATGTAGTCGACCGCGGTTCAAGTCCTGGACCCGGTGGCTTAAATTCATGCCAGGCGCATGTTCGTGCGTGCCCAAGATCCCAAGAGGAGAAGAGAGGAGAAGGGATTGCGGCATGGCCATCCCCCCGGGGGGTGACTTCTCGCTTTCTGTCTGTCTCTCTCTCTCTGTCTGGCGAGTGCACGCACCCTATAGCAAAAACCTCTCCAAAAAAAAAGAAAAGGAAAAGAGGGCCCAGCAGACAGTGTAATGGTTACATTGCTGGACTCCAAAGTAGTCAAACACGGTTTGAGCCCAGGATCCAATGGCTTGAAATTCATACTGGGCACATGAGAGACCCTGAGAGAATGGAAGAGAAGGGATTGCAGCGTGGCCATCCCCCCCTGGGGGGGGGGTAATTTTTTTGCTTTCTGTCTCTACATCTCTGTTTCTCCAGCAAGCACACACACCCTACAGCAAAAATCTCTCTCTCTAAAAAAAAAAAAAAAGGATCAGCAGGTGGTGTGGTGGTTAGGGAGCTGGACACTCCCCAAGGCCGACCACGGTTCGAATCCTGGACCTAGTGGCTTGCTTTCTTACTTTCTCTCTCTCTTTCTGTCTCTCTCTGGTCAAATTTTTTAAAAAAGGAATGAATGAATAAATAAAATAAAAAATTCTTCTTTAAAAAAAAGAAAGAAAGAAAAGGGGAAGAAATCAGAATAACTTTTATTTTCCCTCAATAAGTGGTTGATGTGAAAACTATAACTTGGCCCATCCATGTCACATTTAATGGCAGTGGAACAGATATTGAGCTCAACTAAAGTACTGCAAGGTAACACCCTGGGAAGTCATATTCTAGGACAGCTTTATTGTTTGAACTTCTTGGACAGAGCTTTGCTGCCCCCCAAACACACACACACACACACACACACACACACACACACACACACACACACACACACACATTCTTTCTCATATACACCCTCAATGCTAGAATTGGGCTAGTTATACTTTAACACTCTATAATCTTTTTGTTTAAAAAACTACTTATTTTATTTATTATTATTATTATTATTATTTTAATTTGCTACAGGGTACATGTGCTCAGGAGGGAGAGAGAGGGAAAGTGGGAAAGCAAGTCACCAGGTCCAGAACTGAAACTGCGGGCAGCCATGTAAAAGTCCAGTGCCCTAACCATCGCCTGTTAGCCCCAGGTGATGAGAGAATGGAAGAGAAGGGATGGCAGCTTTATATTCTAAAGCACTAGAGGTGAGCCTGGCCCTCTATGGATTCAGGTCGGGAAAGATGGCAGGTCTGAAGCCTGACTTTACTGCAGGGATGGTCAAGGGCAGATTTCTTCTCTTTGGTTAATAAGTGATAAGGCATCATAATGATAAAGGCATCATCAGCAAAAAGAATGACTGCACTGAGGAGGCAGAATGGGCAAGGGCTACACCGATTCTAATGTCTCTTGCCTGATGGCTAGCAAGAATAATCCTGATCCAAGCAAAGGTCCTGGAAACCTCTTCGGTTCTATAGTGACTAAAGCCAACAGCCAGAGAACTGCTGCTTCACGGAGGAGAAAAGAAAGGCCTTAATAAATATGTGCACAATACATACGTGCTGAAGGTGTCCATTTCTCCAGTCAGATTGATTCGTTCAATCAAACTTACGTCGACTTTTTCTTTGAGTTTTTCTTCCAGCTGTGAGGAAACGGAAGCAAGTACCACGATTATCTAATATAATTATTATTAAAAACAGCAGTTATTAACATTTACTAACTTTGATGATTCAGGGATAACTCGAGGCACTTTTCACGTATTGACTCGTTTAATTCTCACAACCCCTATTAGGATGATTCTATCACCATCCTCATTTTACAGATGAAAAAACAGAGGAGAAGTCTATTTAAGACAGTAAGTAGTGTGGTCAGGAACCAAACTTCCTGTACCCCTTAGTGCTCTGCTATACTTGTTTCTTACGACACACCAATGGGCTATATTGATTTTTAAAAGTCTCCGATTTTAGGGCCAGCAGGTAGCGTGGTGGGTAAGGCACTGAACTCTCACATGGCCGATCATGGTTTAGACCTGGTGGTTTGGCTTGCTTTCTCAGTCTCCCTCTCTCTTGCTGGTCACATCGAATAATAGTAATAATAATGAATAATAAATAAATAATTAATTTTTAAAAAAAACTTTAATTTTAAGCTGCTCCCTGCCCTATAAACTACAGACTTGCCCACCAACACTGGAAATATGTTTGTTTTTAATGACAGAAAAGGAGGAGTTTTTTTTTTTTTTTTTTTTTTTTTTTTTAAGAATTATTTATTTAATTTTGTGTTATAATTATTTTTAAAATTTGCTATGGGGCACATGTGCTCACAAGAGAGAGAGAGAAACAGAGGGAGAGTGAAAAACTAAGCTGCCAGTCTGGGACTCAAACCACGGTTGGCCATGTGGAAGTCCAGAGCCTTAACCATCGTACCACCTGCTGGTCCTAAGAGAGATATTTATTTTTAAGAATTATTCATTACTATTATTATTATTATCACTATTATTTTTAATTTGCTATAGGGCATGTGCACTCATTGCAGGGGGGTTTGTGAGAAAGCAAGCCACTAGGTCCAGGACCCAAACTGCAGTTAGCCATGTCGGGGCCCAATACCTTAACTACCATGCCACCTGCTGGACCCTATTTTTTTTTTTTTTAAGAGAGATTTTTGCTATAGGGCATGTGCGCTTGCCGGAGAGACAGAGAGACAGAAAGCGAGAAACCATCCGCCTCGGGGGAATGGCCACACTGCCCTTCTCTTCCATTCTCCTCTCAAGATCTTGGGCACACCCGCACACGTGCCCAGCATGATTAAGCCACCAGGTCCAGGACTTGAACTGCAGTCAACTATGTGAGAGTCCTGTGACATAGCCATTACGCCAATTGCTGGTCCCTGCTGGTCCTTTTAACAGTCTTGCCATGTGATGATTTTCTTGCCTGGGTCTCCCAGTTAGCTAGGACCACAGGAAGCACGCCAAGGTGCTTGGCCTGTTTAAGTTGGGCTGGGAACCAAACCTGGTCTTCCTGGGCAGCCAAGGCCACCACTCAGCAGCACCCTCCCGCTTGTGCCACTGCAGTTGGGCAAACACTGGAAATGTTTGGTGGTGAGTGGTGGTAAAATCAGTTAAAATCTCCAGTGTGGGCTATTATGGGCCCAGTATCTTTTTAATTTTTTTTTTGGAGAGGTTTTT
The DNA here is from genome assembly GCF_000334495.1 of Tupaia belangeri chinensis. Lineage (NCBI taxonomy): Eukaryota > Metazoa > Chordata > Mammalia > Scandentia > Tupaiidae > Tupaia > Tupaia belangeri. The sequence continues at coordinate 778,530 of NW_006204759.1, read as the reverse complement.
TTGCTATAGGGCACGTGCACTTGCCAGACAGAGAGAGACATAGAGACAGAAAGCGAGAAATTACCCCCCAGGGGGGATGGTCACACCGCAATCCCTTCTCCTCCATTCTCCTCTCGGGATCTTGGGCACGCACACACACGCGCCCGGCGTGAGTTTTAAGCCACCGGGTCCGGGACGCAAATCATGGTCGACTATGTGGGAGTCCAGCGACATAGCCACTACGCTAACTGCTGGTTCCCAGGCCCAGTATCTTGATAAGGTGTTAGGGATATAGTGTAAACAAAAGTAATGGTTCTGCCTTTATTAGCCTATGGCCTGGGACAGAACACTCAACATCCTCCGAGAGCCTCAAAGAAAATACAGCTGACCAGGGACTGATTAATCTAGCACTCCTAAACCTACAACACAAACTGTAAGAGTAATGCTTTGTCTTTCATTTAAAAATTCTCAGGACTGGCAGGTGGCATGGTGGTTAAGAGCACTGGAATCCTACATGGCTAACCATGGTTCGAGTCCTGGACCTGGAGGCTTGCTTTCTCACTTTCTCTCTCTCTCTCTCTCTCTCACTGTCCCTCTCTGGTCAAATTAAAAATAAATAAATAAATGAGGTTAAATAAAAAATAATTCTTTCTTTAAAAAGAAAATTCTCTTAGGGTATGTAAATTAGTGTCAACCTTTTAGAAGGCGACTTAATTAAAAAGCAAATAATTTAAATATACAAATGTTTTAATCCAGTAATTTTACATCTAGAGATGCAGTTCAATGAAGTAATGAGAACAATGTACACATAGATGTTAAGTATTCTCTGCAGCACTTGTTAATTCTTCCTAAAAGCCTATTTTATGTGAGGCTGTGTAACTGAATAAGGGGGTTGATCAGTAATGAAAGAGGTAAGAACCTGTTCTCACAGGCTCATATTCTAGTGTTGTTTTATTATTAGTGAGAAACTGGAAACAATAAAGGATTGGTGAAATAACTTAAGACACAGGCTTAGAATGCTTAACTCTTCAGCGACCCCTTCCTGTTACACCGAAAATAAAATCTAAACTTCTAACCATGATTTGCGTCCTGTTCAGCCGCCTGCTCCCTTCCACCTTGCCTGCTAGGCTGTAGTTACTCCTGCTTCTTAAGTTTCTGGGACATACCAGGGACCTTCTCCCTCGGGAACTTCATACTTCACACTTCCTATGCCTTCTCCCTGAAACGCTCCCTGCTGGGTATTAACCAGCTCCCTTGGTCTGCCACATCCCTACTCTCAATGGGCGAGCTCCTCACTTGGCAGTCGCCTTCCCAACCCTGAAGTCCCTGCTTTGGTATCACCTCCTCTCACCTTGAGATACTTAATGACGTTTGCAAAGAACCTATTTCCAAATAAGATAACATTATAGGAATGGAGGAGGAAGGCCTAGGACTTTGGGGGGGGGGGGGGGGGGGGGAGTGCAATGCAACCCACTATAGCTCCAGAGTCCTTCTGAGATGACACTAACAGTTTTTTATGCTCTTCTTGCTTTTGAATGTTTTAGGGTCATCTTACACGTATCCTGCCCCAGACCTGGAATTAGTAATTTCTCTAGAAATCTTTGGTTCCTTTTAGTGGAAGGTGATATTTAGAGATCACAATATAGATGCTAAGGATATATATTTTTTCTTTTTTGGGGGAGAGGTTTTTGCTATAGGGCGTGTGTGCTCACCAGAAGGACAGAGAGAGACAGAGAGACAGAAAGCGAGAAATCACCCCCCGGGGGGATGGCCATGGCACTATCCCTTCTACTCCATTCTCCTCTCAGGATCTTGGGCACACATGCACATGCACCCGGTGTGAGTTTAAGCCACCAGGTCCGGGACTCGAACCGGTGTCAACTAAATGGGAGACCAGCAACATAGCCATTATGCTAACTGCTGGTCCCAAGGTTATATTTATTTTAAAATCAGTAAAAACAGGAACCAGCAGATGGTGTAGTGGTTATGTCACTGGACTCCTACATGGCTGACTATGGTTCAAGTCCCAGACCTGGTCACTTGAAAATCACGCCTGGCATGTGTGTATGTATGCCCAAGACCCTGGGAGCAGAATGGAGGAGAAGGGATTGTGATGTGGCCATCCTCTTGGGGAGTGATTTTCCATTTTCCCTCTCAGTCTTTCTGTCTCTCTTTCTCGGGTAAGTGTACTCGCCCTATGGCAAAACCTCTTTCAAAAAATCAGTAAAAGCAATTTTCTTTTATTTTTTTTGGAGTTTTTCTTTTCTTTTTTTAAAAGATTTTTTGCTATAGGGCTCATGCGCTCACTAGAAAAAAGAGAGACAGAAAGTGAGACATCACCCCCCAGGAGGGATGGCCATGCCACAATCCCTTCTCCTCTATTCTCCTCTCAGGATTTTGGGTGTGTGCGCACACACACACACACCTTGGACATGCATGTACATATATCCGGCCTGAGTTTCAAGCTTCTAGGTCCGAGACTCAAATCATGGTCATCCACATGGGAGTCCAGTGCCTTAACCACTGTGCCAGCTGCTGGCTCTAGTAAAAACAATTAAAATTCTTTTTTCTTATTCATTCGTTTATTTATTTATTTATTTTGGAGAGGTTTTTGCTACAGGGTGCATGCGCTCACCAGAAAGACAAGAGAGAGACAGAGAGTCAGAAAGCAAGAAGTTATTCCTCAGGAGGGATAGCCACGACACAATCCCTCTTCCTCCTTTCTCCTCTCGGTATCTTGGGCACGCACGCACACACACCTGGTATGAGTTTAAGCCACTGGGTCTGGGACTCAAACCGTGGTTGACTACATGGGGCCCAGCGACATAGCCATTACACAGACTGCTGGTCCCCGGTCACTTATTTTTTAATTTGACCAGAAAGAGATACAGAGAGATAGAGAGAGAAAGAAAGTGAAAAAGTAAGCCACCAGGTCTGGGAATTGAACCATGTGGAAGTGTCCAGTGCCTTAATCACCATGCTACTTGCCGGTCCCCATGTAAAAACAATTTTCATTAAATAAAATAAAAATTGGCTACATGAATTATGAGTCATCAAAATGGCTTCCAATCTACCAACACTTTCAGAATTTCTAAGACTCTGATCTAGAAAAATGATGCTATATTCAGAAAAATGTGCTTTGTAAAATAATTTATAAAAGTAAAAATGTGATACAGCATAAAAATTTTAAGTGACAGTGTACTCTGGATGGAAAATCTCATTTTGTATGCTGTAATGATGTACAGTGAATGAACGTAAACAAATAAATTTAAAGAAAAAAATTTTTAAGTGATACTGTTAAAATAATTTATGGTACAGTTCCTTAACAGAATATTATACAGTTATAAACAATGATAGTAAAAACAGTTTTGAAACAGGAGAAATATTAATGACACTAACAAATGGTATGACATTAACAACAATAAAAGGAGATAAAAATAAATTAACATTAAAACATATAAAACTAGGTTTATGAAAAACAATGGAAAGACAATACTCCAAATTGCTAATGATTATTTGAGGGTAGTAAGGTTAAGATTGATTCTTTTCATTGTTTTTTTTGGGGGGAGGTGTATTTGTGTGTGTGTGTGTGTGTGCGCGTGCTAGAATTAGTTTACTTTTAAAATACTACCTTTATATGTGTGCATGTTTTTCTCTCTCTGTACATATATATAATAGTTAGTATTTCTCCATCAAAGAATCTGGGACCCATGCCTTAGAGGTTCTCACAGATACTGCTGTCCTGCCTGGGGTGAAATGGATTACTATTTCTGGCTCCAAGGCCACACCTTTATAGATCATTAACTGTAACTTGGTGTGACCATGTCCCTGAGCAGAGCATGCTACTGCCTCTGGTCTCTGGCTGGCCTTCTCTCAACTGTGGAGTCTTTGTGGGGATGCTGCTTATTTGGCCTTCTGTGTTCACGGCCTGGATCCCAGAAGCTCCAAGTTGTCCTGGATCAACAATCATTTATGACTTCCTATGATCTAGACATGTGTAAATAATAAACACGAAGAGGGTGGAAAAGCAGAACCTTCCCCAATTATTTTCTTTATCTTGGCCTTAGGTGAATCCCAGACTGAATATGAAAAGGAACATCTAATCCCACGTCTAAGGCCGAATGGAAAGTTATTCTGGGTCTTCCTTCTGCTAAATCTGTTTGCTGAACTACTGCCACTTGAGGGGCTCCAGGAGAGGCATCACCCTTTCCTGCTTCCCAGTTCCTGAACGTCAGCATCCCAAACAATAGTTATTTATTTAGGCGGACTGAGAACGCTATGTAAGTTTTAGGAGACACATAAAAAAGCCCAGCAGGTTTTGCTTTACTCAGTAACACTTCTGAGAAAGGAATAACTGGTTGTGACTCATGACCACCAAAAGCTGGGTCCTAGGACTGCTAAGTTAGTCACTATGCCTCTCTTCTGGGAGACAGTGCTACTGACCTACTTTCAGGAGGTCATGCCCTTTGCACAGCTCACACACTCTGAAGAGGAGACCAGTCATCCTCTCTTGCCTTTCAACAAGGGCCTTCTGTAGGTTGGCCGTCTGGGTAGGCTTCTGCCTGGATAGTGCGCTTTCCTGTGGGAGGCCCTCTGGCCTGCTCGAAGCTGTATGTGACCTTGTTAGGGCTCATCCTTGCTCCCCGAGCTGTGCAGCCCACGGGCTCAGGAAGGGATGGGATGGGCGGCCAAAACCGCTCACCTGCTGGGTGGTGGCCAGACAGTACTCGGCTGTGCTCAGGATGCTGCAGATGAGGCAGAGCTCCTCCAGGGTAAATTTGGCCACCTCTGAGCCTTCTTTTTCCTTGAGGAGGCTGCTGATGGTCAGCCCTCCACTGCTGGTCGTGGTTCTGAGGAAAGAGGACAACAACTAGTCAGGTTGGAACTTCCAATTTGCTTCCTGAACTGCAAACTGCATATTGTAAGACAAAGGAAAGGGGAAAGGAAAGGCTGGATGTGGCCCAATAAATCCACATACAATGAGTCCTTTTCCTACTGACCTCACCTTGACTATCATCTGTTTAGACTCTCTCACCATCAGGAATAGGAAGACACGGTTGAGAGTCAGCCAGCAACCAGTCACATTAACTGTGGAGAGCTGATACTCAAGAGAAGGCTGCTGAGCGACCTCTTGCTTTAGCTTGGAATTTCCTGGTATGTAGAACTCATTTTGGATCAGCTGTAGCACAAAAGTTCGTTCTCCCCTTGTTTCTATTAGTTAAGAAAATTCTGCACGGAAACGTATCTGTAGGGCTGAGGAGTAGGTAGAGGAATGCTAAGATTCAGTTCCCGCCCAAAGCCCTCAACGCCTCAGAGCCCAAAGAGCAACTCGATTCCTCTCGACTGTAGTTGTCTGCGGGCAGCCCTTCCTCCACAGCTCTCGCTCCTGGCGAGTTCTCAGGCAGTAACAACTACCCACTAGGGTTTGGATGTTTCAGAGTTCTCTCTGAGCTCCTTTCTCCTGGTCCCCATTTCTGTGAAGTCTCTCTACTAACAAGATCCTGAGCTGAGCACCATCATTTGTTTCCTGTTGGGACACCAATACCCATGGGAAAATGTTCACAGGGTAGGTATTACGTGAAAGCACCAGGGTAGGTAAAACGGTAAATGGGCCAGCTGGTCGCATGGTGCCTAAGGTGGCAGGATCCACATGGCCAACTACAGTTCAAGTCCCAGACCCGAAAGCTTGAGAAACGTGCTGAGTGCACGTACACCCAAAATCTCCAAAGGAAGGAGAAATAGAGAAGGGATTATAGCATGGCCATGCCCCCTGAGGAGTGCTTTCTCACTCTCTTTGAAGAGCGCATGTGCCCTCTGGCAAGTTGAAAGGGAAAAAGAAGACAAAAATTATATGTAGTATAACCCTAATTCTATTAAATAAACAAAAGCACACAAATCACACACATTATGTATGTATGAATAAAGAACAGAAAAATCTATACCCAGAAATTAATTAAGTTGGGGGCAGCGGGCAGTGTGGTGGTAAAGGCACTAGACTCCCACATGGCTGACGATGCTTTGAGTTCTAGACCTGGCAGCTTGAAAATTATGCCAGGCACTGTGTGTTGATGCCTAAAATACCAGGAGGAGAATGGAGGAGACCCTCTCACCATCTCTCTGGCAAGCACACATGTCCTAAGGCAAACAACTTAAAAAAAAAATTAAATGAGCTTTCTCTGGGTAGTAAGGCTATAGGTGATTCTTATGTTCTTCTTTATGCTTTTCTGTGTTTTTTAACCGATGACAAACTTGTATTATTATTATAATCAAGACAAATGTTATTAAAATTTAAAAATAATTTTTATCATAGTCAAAAAGTTCTCATTTGTAAAACACATCTGTTAACTACACAGTGTACTGGGACCAGCAGTTAGTATAATGGTTATGTCACTAGACTCCATGTGGTCGACCATGGTTAGAGTCCCAGACCCGGAGGCTTAAACTCACACCAGGTGCGTGCGTGTGCGCCCAATATCCCGAGAGGAGAATGGAGGAGAAGTCATTGCGGCGTGGCCATTCCCTCGCTTTCTGTCTCTCTCTCTCTCTTTCTGATGAGTGCACGCACCCTATAACAAAAACAAACAAACAAAAAAACCTACTACATAGAGTACATGTAAGTCTTTATTTTCTTTCCTCCAAATAATGTAAAGCTCCCATATTTTATAAATTTTAGTGACAATGAAAGTTACTAATTCCAGAACTATTAAATGTAGCCATTAGGGACCAGCAGTTAGCGTAATGGGTATGTCGCAGAACTCCCATGTAGTTGACTGCAGTTCAAGTCCCAGACCCGGTGGCTTAAACTCGCGCCAGGCACATGTGTGTGCGTGCCCAAGATCCCGAGAGGAGAATGGAGGAGAAGGGATTATAGCCTGGCCATCCCCCCGGGGGGTGATTTCTCACTTTCTGTCTCTCTGTCTCTCTCTTTCTGGCGAGTGTACGCACCCTATAGCAAAAACCTCTCCAAAAAAAAATGTAGCCATGAGGATGTGTAAATACTACATTCAGAAGCAGTGGCTTAGGTCATAATCTAGTACAGTTGAAATTACTATATAATCAAAACATCTCTATAACTCTAAATCTCAAATGATCTATTCATTTCATGTAATAAGCAATATAACAATATTCTAATGCCCAGGGCAATACAGCAGAACTCTGTAATTAGGAGCTGTGTGATGCAAACCCTGCCCCCCAAGTCCCAACACATCATTAAACATTAGCTCTGTCTAGCACAGTAAGATGCACAGACCATAACAGACTCTGGAGCCCAATCAGACCGAGAGAACAGCAGAGTTATGCCTCTCATCCGACTATCCCTCCGGGGTATAATCTCACTGAACGAGGCTTGAATGAAATGCCTGTAGTGTTTCATAGTTATCTCCACTATCGCTTTAATTCTCCCCCAAGTACTTAACAGTTGCTTCCATGTAAATTAAATACATTACAACTGGACCGATTCCCCCAGGTCACCGTGGTTAAGACCTATACTGTGGCCAGTATGGGCATTTCCTCTTAATGGTCGTGATCGACTGTGGAATGTTATCAGACAGGAAAACGTCAGACCCTTGGGAACTCAGTGAGAGCGTTTTCCTCCTTGATACTCTTCGTCATGCAGTAAACAACTTCAGAGTGAATTTCCTGAAAGATTCCCATATTTAGGTATATGCAGAATCTTACTTCACAGCTCAGACCATGACTAGGACTTACTTGGGCAGGTTGCCAGAGAGGATTTTCCAGGCGTATTCACGGAGGTACTTCTGGAATATGGTGGTCAGGGCGATCATCGGCTCCCCAGTGCTGAGCTGAGAACACTGCACCATGCACTTCTTGTAGTACACAAAGAGGTCGGCACAGCTGGGGAGCACGGCACCCCCTTCATCAGTGTTGGGCTTTGGCGGTCCCTGGGCTTTGAAATCAGCCACAAACCGATCTATCAGCTCTCCAAGGTTTCTAGGAGGAAGAACACCTAACACATTACTTTTACTTTAGGAAACATAAAGCAAATGGGCTTGTTTGTATCATTTATATAGATTACCTCCACAAGTAATCGTGTCTAATACTTTTTTTTCTGCCATAGGGTGCATATACTTGCCAGTGAGACAGAGAGACAGTGAGAAGGAAAGTGAGAAATCACATCACCACCATTCCCCCCACCCCCCAGGAAGGCCACGCCACAAGCCCTTCTCTGCCATTCTCCTCTTGGGATTTTGGGGCACACATGCACATGTGCCCTGTCTGATTTTTAAGCTGCTGGGTTCAGGACTCAGACCACTGTTGACCACTGGGAGTCCAGCACCCTAACCAATATGCCACCTACTGGCCCTCTAATACTTTCTAAACTTAAAATTGGATTCATTTTTATCAATATCATCATCCACAGCCACCATCACTCCTATAATACCAGCAACAAAAAAACCTGGCATCTGTGGGCTTCTTACATTTTCACATGATCATGTATCTCACGATCAGACTTTACCCCACACTCCTGTTAGGGAGACAGCGTATTGCTGGCCGCTCTAAATGATGAGAAGATTATGGCCCAGAACACTGTCATACGATTTAGTGGCAGAGCTGAGCCTAGAATCTACCATCTAAGTACACTCATCCTGTTACCATATTAGTGCCATTCCCCCGTCTACAAATGACGTATAATGACGGGGATCCGATTTCAGAGCCATGACATACCAGGCATAATGTCAGTGTTTCGTGAGCATCAGCTCCTTAACCCTTCCTACTCTTCACAGTAACTTGATAAAGTAAGTACTATTACTATCCTCACTGTCCATATAGCTACATACAGGAAAGTCAAAGTACGCTGGCCAACGTCATAGAACCAGAACGTGGAGGAGCCAGGATTCAAAACCAAGCAGCCTGGCTCCAAGCCTCATGCTTTTTAACCCCTTTGATTTCCTTGAATGCATGTCAGCAAATATTTAGACATCATGAATCTACCGACTGTCAAAGAGAGAGATGCCTAAACAAAGACAAACTCTAAAATAAATCACGCTTTCTTTCTTCTTATTGTATTTTTTTCTTAAAACTTTCAGAATCAAAGATTCTGATTTAAAAGAAAAAAAAAATCTTGGAAGAAGAGAGGGCACCAGCAGCTCCAGGTCTGCCCTAGGTCACACTGGGGATATGGCGGCAATTTCTCCCCCATTTCTCATCCAAACATCCCTGAACTTGCCCCAGTCTTACTGAGACATCATTAGTTAAAACCCAGTGGGGCTGTAATCATTGTTCTCCGCACAGTTGTGCTGCTGTGTGAAAAATGGGAGGGGTCCCCACCACTCTTGACATTTTGCATCTTTTTAGCTGCAGGATTCCAGCTGTGTTTTAAAAACCTATTTATATAATAGTCAGGAAGAAAAAGACAAAAACCACACACAGCATCAATTAGCAGGAATAGGAGAAAATTGACATTTTACTCAAGAGCTTTTGTGAGCGAGAGTTTATTATAACCAGATGTGGCCCCTCTGCCCTCGAAGAGCTGCAGGCCTAGACTCAGTCTTTGTCTGTGGAGATAGCCAGAGAGCAGGGGAAGAACTTGGAAAAGCTGCTGGGCCAGCTCCATGGGCACCCCACCCCCTTCACAACCTCCTCTCACCCCACTTTTCCATCTCATCTCCCACCTCTTCTCAGTGGCTGGCCCTCTGTTCCTGCTAGTCCCTTCTACACAGCTCCCTCGGTTCCCCCCTCGGCTCCCTCCTGGTCTGGGCCTCTGCTGTGCCCGCCCCTGGCTCAGAGGGCCTCTCGCTGCTTCTCTTACCCTTCAAGCTCAGCTCAGGTCTCCCCTCCACACACAACTCCTACTCACACTACTCTCTCTCAGTTGAAACTTCTACCATCTGTCACTTACTAGCACTTGATTCTTTTTAAAGTTTATTTTATCTCTTCCAGGAGACAGTGAGAGAGACAGGCACCCCCAAAAGGCTCTTCACATAGTGATCTACCCCCGTCTCAGCCAGCCCCAGACCACAGGCACTCAGGCCCAGCACACAGAGAACACCAATGCCGGAAGCAAACCCAGGACCGCCTCAGGTGGGTCCAGATCACAGTGTTGCGTCACTGTGGTTCCGCTGTGGGCTCACACATTTCAAAATATGCATATAACACACACACTCACACATGCCCAGCCGCAATGGCACATAGGTAGAGCCACTCTTGAGAAGCTGGAGGCTGTTTAGGAGGCCTGGATTCAGTTTCTGGATCAACCTGAGCACACCAGGCATAGCTGCACACCCCTGTAATCCTAGCTAGGTAGGAGCCAGGAGGATGGTGACAGACCTTGGCCCCAAAATACTTACCTCTCCCTTTCTCTCTCTCCCTCTCATGAAGGAGTAAAAAAAGACATCTAAACATACACACACACATTTTAATGAGAGAGTACAGGAGGAGGAAAAGAGAGAGGTATTTTTAGCAGTCTCATTGAGGTCCTTCTGTCCCAGCCTCCTGGTGCAAGGATATGCCACCACACCCAGCCTATTTAGGTTAGGCCGGGACAGAACCCCAGCTTCCCCTGCCACCACCCGGGGCACCTCCCACTTGCACCACTATGGCTGGACCTAACACTTGATTTTTTTTTAAGAATTATTTTATTTAACTTTATTTATCCATCTATTTATTTTAATTTGACCAGAGCGTAATAGTGTGTGTGAGAGAGAGAGAGAGTGAGAAAGCAAGCCACCAAGTCTGGGACTCAAACCATGGCCAGCCATGTGGGAGTCCAGTGTCCTTAACCACCATGCTATCTGCTGGTCCCTTGATTTTTTTTTTTTTTTTTAACATGTCACTAAACAATATAAGGACATTCAATATTCAAGAAACTCGTCAACCTTCTCCTACTCTAGGCCCACAGCAGGCAATGCTAATCAACGACTCTCCACTGATCTGTGGTGTAATTCCAGAATCCTTCTGGAGACAGCACTGTGGCCAGTTACCTCTAATGAGCTGAAGTTGGTAGAAAGGGTGAAGGCTGCTTGCTCGGTAGTAACAGAATCTTCTGTTTCATTTTGTGATCTGAAGCTTCCCAAGAGCAGGGATATTGTTTATGCTACTTCTGCTCTCCCCTGCCACTCCTCCTGGGGGTGGGAGGGGGGGTAAGCTTCACGGTGTGGCCTACAGACAGCTGATCAACCTCCACACTTGTTCCTAAGGGATGGGACTGGAGGGCTGGAGGTAGAGATGGGATGGGGCTGGTGCAGTGGAGGGCAACAGGGAACAGGAGGCAGAAAACTCCACTTGAGTCTTCTTACGCGAGAATCTCATCTCCGAATTGATAGCGCCAACCAAAACAGGCACCAGAGCTCTGAAGAGCTTTTACATTCCTCTCTCTTCTATTCTCCTAGCAGCTGGATTCTCACTCACCTACTTCCTGTCTCAGAGCCAACCTGAGGAGTAATACTAAAAATTAATTATGAACATAATGATTTTTAATCATAACCATAATAATCAATTAACTATAATGATTATTATTATAATTATAGTAATACTATAAATACATTTTCTTTACACAAAGAACACAAAGAAAATTTCCACTCGAAAATACTCCGAAGGTTTGTATTTTGCAGAATGAATACTAAGTTGCTTTTGACATCCTTACCTAATGTGGGAAGAAATGAACCAGTCGCAGAAATCTACCCTGCATCAGGACGCTTCAGGGCTACTTAAGACATTAGAAAAAGAGCAGTCAGGGCCAGCAAATAGTGTGGAGGTTAAGGTGGCTGGATTCCACGTGGCCGACTGTGATTAGAATCCTGGACCCATCGGCTTGAAAAACGTGCCAAGTGTGCATGTGAATGTGCCCGAAATCCCAGGAGGAGAATGGAAGAGAAGGGATTGGACCCTGACAGGGTGTGTTCTCATTTTCCCTCTCTTTTTCTCTGTCTACTCTGAAGAAAGAACAAAACAAAAAGAATAGTCAATTTCCCAAAACAGAAACAGTAAGAGTTAACCCAACGAGAATGGGTAAGGCTAATTAGTTTTTTGTTGATTTATTTATTTATATTTGTTGTTATCACTTATTTTTTAAATTTGACCAGACAGAGAGAGAGAAAGATAAAGAGAACGTGAGAAAGCAAGTCACCAGGTCTGGGACTCGAACTGCAGTCTGCCATGTGGGAGTCCAGCACCTTCACCACCATGCCACCACCACCACCCAATGGCTCATTAGTTTTGAAGAGATAATCCAATCTAGTCAAATACCCATTATTGCCATGTGAAAAGCTACACTGGCAATAAGTATGAGACATGAATGAATTTAAGTTTCAAAAGGAGAGGACAGAGTCAGCTCCACAGAGCAGCTGTTAAGGGAGCTGGATCCCATGAAGCCAAATGTAGTTCAAATCCTGGCCCCAGTAGCTTGAAAAACATGCCAAATGTGTGTGCGTATGTGCCCCCAAATCCCAAGGGGATGAAGAAATGGAGGAAAGGGGATCATAGTGTGACAGCACCCAACTGAGGAGCGCTTTCTCCCTCTCCCCCTCCCTCTCCCTCTCTCCTCTCTCTCTCTCTCTGGCAAGTACATGTGCCCTCTGGCAATAAAACAAAACAAGAAACATGGTTACCATTCCTTACAGACACCAAACACTACCACAAGTTTTGGCAAGATCTTGTAGGAATACTGGAGAAAGATGCATAGTGGGGCTGGCAGGTGGTATGGTGGTTAAGGGCACACTGGACTGCCACATGGCCAACCACAGTTCGAGTCCCAGACCTCCTGGTGGCTTGTTCTCTCTCTCTCTCTCTCTCTCTCTCGTGTGTATGGTCTGTCCCACTCTGGTCAAATTAAAATAAATAAAATTAAATAAGACAATTATAAAAAGAATGAGATGCACAGCGTAATGATCTATGGAACAGAATTACAAGAAGGTACCTTTTATATGTTTAAAGCAAGTACAACTGGAAAGGACAAATCCTGACCTAGGTGCACACAATACCTGCCTATTCAACCCTTTTGGGGAGATAGGACCCACAAGCCTGTAATGTCTAGATTTCAAGACAGCAACAAAATGCCAATTTTGCAGTATAGATCAGATGAACAACCTGGTTTAGACAAAGGAAATAACAGGCAACAGTAGGTTGGGGGAATAAAGGCACAGGGTTGTAAGTGAGCACTGCATATGTGTGTGAGGAAAACAGAAGGGGAAGGGGGAGAGGTGTCTGGCTGAGGTAGAAGACACAAACTGAGAAAAGTCTGACTTTTTGTTGGATTAGATGCTCTTCTGTATTACCATAGTGAACTAACCATATCTTTATCTCTTAATGCTAAACATATATATATTTAAATATGCATATGTAATATATATTTAAATATTATACACACACACACATATATATATATATTGGTTTCTTTCTCCCACTAGGCTATAAGCCTATAAACTAGGCAATGTGCAGGGCACATTATAAATACCACTTCATTTAATCCTTACAACAGCCCTGAGAGTTTAAGGCATTATTATCCCCATTTTACAGATGATTAAATTAAGGCTGAAAATATAAAGAACTTGCCAAGGTCACGGAATTTACTGGATCTGAAATCTGAGCTTGGTTCTCTCTGACTCCAAGTTCATCACTACACCTCGTGCTTAGATTTCAAAGCTGTAAAGGCATGACACAGACATGGTATTCCTGTTGTTATTTCTCTCCAGCTTATAGAAATATGTCATGAACGTATGGTTTCTTTTACCCTCTTCCTTGCAGTTTGAGCTCTGCACCCAAAAACTATTTACGCACTTTAGGTTGTCACATAGATATTATTGAAAGTTCCACCGATAAATTAAATGTCCTAGAAGTAAAGACTACTGCAGAGTGGTATCTGTGGAAGGAAAGTTTAAAACAAAAGGAGTTAAAAACCCCATTGCAGACTACGGTTATCCATAGATACCCAAGACCATTTCCTCTGGTGGATCTATAGTCAACATTTATAGAAACAATATTCTAACTGGAAAGTAAAGTAGCAATGGCACTGCCAGAGGAAGACTTAATCAGAAAACACTACCCTGAATTTTGGCAAGAGGTGAGCAAGAGCAAAGCAGCTGAAGATCGCCAGAAAGTTACAGAACTTGTTAATTCAAGGGCCCTGAACCTAACTTACACTTTCCTTGCGCTTTTGTTGAGACTGAGGCTTTGGCTACAATGTGGCCAATGGAGGGGTCTGGCTCAAGCACAGATGGCAGATTTTGTTACATACTGGCAAATGGAGCAAATAGGTAAACATATTGAGGCTATCTGGAATCAAATTTCTCAATTTTATACAAAGTAATTACCAGCATGTCAACAAGAAGGCTAAAATAAACTATGTGGTGTTACAATTGGAGGTATAAGGGGCCAGCAGATGGTGTAGTGGTATGTTACTAGACTCCCACGAGGCTAACCATGGTCCGAGTCCCAGACCCAGTGGCTAGAAACACGCCAGGCACATGTATGTGTGCCCACAATCCTGAGAGGAGAATGGAGGAGAAGGGGTTGCAATGTGGCCATCCCCTCTGGGAGGTGATTTCTTGCTTTATGTCTCCCTGGCTAGTGCACATGCCCTATAGCAAAAATCTCTCAAAAAAAAAAAAAAAAAAAGAAGTTCAGGATCAGCAGTTGGTGTAATGGCTGTTGCTAGACTCCCATGTGGTTGGCTGCAGTTTGAGTCCCGGACCCAGTAGCTTAAACTCACGCTGGGCACGTGTGCGTGTGTGCCCAAGATTCTGAGAGAATGGAGAAGGGACTGAGGCGTGGCCAGACCTCCTGGGGGGTGATTTCCCACTTTCTGTCTCTGTCTGTCTCCCTGTCGTTCGGGAGAGCCCCTGCACCCTATAGCAAAAACCTCGCCAAAAAAAAACAAAAAAAAAAAGAAAAAAATTAAAATGGTTCAGAAAAAAGTATATACATTATGTAAATGTGTATGTGTGTGTGTGTGTGTGTGTGTGTGTGTGTATGTGTGTGTGTGAGAGAGAGGAGAGAGAAAGGAGGGAGAGATAACTATAAATTGAAGAATCTGGGGAACCAGCAGTTAGCGTAATGGCTATGTCACTGGACTCCCATGTAGTCGACCGCGGTTCGCGTCCCGGACCCAGTGGCTTATAACTCACGCCGGGCGCGTGTGTGTGCGTGCCCAAGATCCCGAGAGGAGAATGGAGGAGAAGGGATTGCGGCGTGACCATCCCCTCTGGGGGGTGATTTCTCGCTTTCTGTCTCTATGTCTCTGTCTGTCTGGCGAGCACACGTGCCCTATAGTGAAAACCTCTCAAAAAAAAAAAGGAAGAATCTGAGGTAAAGAATATACAGGAGCTCTACGTACAGGTCTTCCAACTCTTCTGTAAATTTGGAATTCAAAATAACAACAAACAGGTTATCAGAAAAGTCATGACACACTTTTGCGTAGAAAAATATATGACTTTTCCGACAACCCCAAAATTCATTTACACAGAGACTCTGGGCTTACTGAAACCAAACAGGGAGCAGGGAGGTCTATTTTAACAAAAGTGGTGATAGAGAACTCAGGAGAATGGAAAGAAATGGAGTCATCAGAAACTTGCCTGGCAGAGAACACCACGGAGCAGAGTGAAGAAAGTGCCTATGTAGGGCCAGGTGGTGGTGCAACTGGACTGCCAGGGAAAGGGCCCAGATTTCGCACCCAGGGACCTCTCCGAGCACACCGGGACACACACGTATGCCCTTGACCTAAGCTGGCTGCGACCAGGGGTGGATCGTGGTGTGAAGACCCCGTTGGGGGTGCCTGTCACTCTGTGTTTCTATCTCATGGCATGAATGAACAAATGAATGAATAAGAAAGTGCTTATCTAAAGTTCTCTTTTGTAAATGTTCGCCAGAGGAAATTGCTACATATTCCTAAAAGTAGAAGATATACTATCTTCTAGCCAGAACATAAATACAACTTAAGCTGCTTAGAGAATGTAAGGACAGCTTAGTCCAATATTCCTACTTCCTGCCTCCTCCATGGTATCGGTGCTGCAGTCCTTCTACTGATGCTTGGCTTCTGGCTGGGCCAGGTGCTGCTAGAATTTTCTCTGGGCTAATGGGAAGCTGGAGGGGTAAGAAAGTGGTCCCCATGACAGGCCCAACAGAAAGCCAGAAACAGAGATAAGGCCACCCACCGACACAGGAGTCTTGCACAAGGTCACAGAAGGGCAGGGCCAGCGTGGTTCATGAGCACCATCGACTGTGCCAAGGGGCAGTCTGTCATCTGGTGTCATTCTCACCACAAAGCCTGTGAAATGGGCATTGTTAACCTCATTGTAGAGAGAGTAAAAGAAACTTGAAGAGGTTAAGTAACATGCTCCAGGGCCCAGGTTAGTAAGTGCAGAGCTCTGATTCAAATCCAGGTCTGTCAGGAGTCTTTTTTTCTTTCCACTACACTTTGTTGGGTCTCTGTCATCTGGGAGCTTATGAATGGTCTAAGATTTTCCTCCCTGGCAGACTTCTGAGTCAGTGCCCCAGCCAGAGTAGTTATTTGCACAAGATCAGATCCCACCTGAGTTCCTTCCTCAGCCTCAGTAGCCTTTGACTGAAGGGAGGAAGAGCTTAAAAACTCTCTGAAATTACTCTCAAAATAGTGTGTGGGTGTAGTGGGGTTTTCAAAAAGTTCATAGAAAATATATATTATAAAAAACTATGCATGGATTTCAATATTTTTTGCACCAAAATAAACTTGTACTTTAATTCCATTTTTTTCTATGAACTTTTCCTCTTTTTCTTTCTCTTTTATTTAACTGTCAGAAGGCACATGCATGAGTCAGAGAGAGAGAAAGAAAGCACCCCTCAATTGGGAGTGGTCACACTGCAATCCTTTTTCCTCCTCCATTTCTCCATCCCATCAGGATCTGGGATGTACACATACACTGGCATGTCTTTCAAGCTGCTGGGGCTGGGATTCAAACCACAGTTGGCCATGGGGGATTCAGTTCCCAATGCATAGGGCTTAACCACTGTGCTATAGGACCAACCCTCCATGAACTTTCTGAAGAATAGGTGTTTTTTTTTCTTTTTTCTTTTATTTTTTTTGGAGAGGTTTTCGCTATAGGGCGCGTGCACTCACCAGACAGACAGAGACAGACATAGAGACAGAAAGCAAGAAATCACCCCCCACCCAGGGGGGATAGTCACGCCGCAATCCCTTCTCCTCCATTCTCCTCTCAGGATCTTGGGCACGCACACACACGCGCCCGGTGTGAGTTTTAAGCCACCGAGTCCAGGATGCGAACAGCGGTCGACTACGTGGGAGTCCAGTGACATAGCCATTACGCTAACTGCTGGTTCCCACATGTAGATTTCTTTTGACAAGAGGGTCTGTGGCTTTCACTGGATTCTTAAAGAATTAGTGACTTTTAGGGGGAACCAGCAGTTAGCGTAATGGCTATGTTGCTGGACTCCCACGTAGTCGACCGCGGTTCGCGTCCCAGACCCGGTGGTTTAAAACTCACGCCGGGCGCGTGTGCGTGCGTGC
>NW_006204759.1:756907-760955 GCF_000334495.1 Tupaia belangeri chinensis | reverse complement strand
AAAAAAAAAAAAAAAAAGAATTAGTGACTTTTAGAAAGGTTAATAACCACTATTTTAGGCATTATTTTATCTGAGCTGTCTCCTTAGGCAGATGAGGAAATGGAGTTCTTTAACTCTATTTTCTACTTGAAGCTTTTGCAGCATACTCTGGAGTGACTAGATCACAGCCTACGCAGCTCCGCTCTGGGTAGCTTCCTCTACTGTGCAAGTTCTGCGGGAACAGCTGAGTGAGGCCAAATGGAAGGGTAAGTGGCCAGAGCTCCATTTTTCATAGAGAAATGGGATTCCTGGGGAAGGGACAGCTGGCTCCTTGCCTAAAGAATCATGAACAGTGAGCATACTTCATACAAATCAAGGCCATGCCAGAAGAGTAGACATCAGAATTGTAATACATTCCAAAAAAGGAGTGTTTAGACCAGGTATGTTTTGGAAGATGTGGTTATCTCAGATGTGTGCTTAAAACACTCTACTCAATAGCTTTTAAGCTTTTTTAAAACAAGAGTTTAGGGGACCAGCAGATGGCGTAATGGTTACATTGCTGGACTCTCGTGTAGTCGACTGCAGTTCGAGTTCCAGACCTCACGACTTAAACTCATGCCAGGCACACGTGCGTGCATGCTCAAAATCCCAAGAGGAGAAGAAGGGATTGCGGTGTGACCATCCCCTCTCGGGGGTGATTTCTTGCTTTCTGTCTCTCTCTCTCTCTGGCAAGCACATGTACCCTGTAGCAAAAATCTCTGAACAAAAATGAGTTTGAGTTGATAAGAGAAGATGGGACATCGGCTAAAAACAGTCATCCAGCTAGGTCGCTCTAAAACTGCTACCTTAATATGCAAATAACTGATCAGGGTGTATTAACTTTCTAGGAGGAAACTTTTTCCTTTCTTTTATTTTTTAGAATTATTTCATTTGTTTGTTTGTTTTTAGTTTGACCAGAGAGGAACAGAGAAAGAGAGAGAGGGAAAGTCAGAAAGCAAGCCTCCAGGTCCGAGGTTCAAACCACAGTCAGCTATGTGGGAGTCCAGTGCCCTTACCCACCACACCACCTGCCAGCCCCAGAATCCTTTTTCTTGAAAGCTTATTTATGTTCTCCATGAGAGAGAGACAGAAAGAGAGAAAGGTACCCCCAACAGGGTCTTTATGCCACAAGCCACCCCAGTCTCAACCAGACTGGACCATGGGCGTGTGCACGTGCCTGGTGTGCATACGGGTCCCAGAACGAGAGCCCTGGACCTTCCCATGTCAACTGTGTGACCACTGTGCCAAAGCCTCGGTCCTAGGGAGGAAACCCTTCAGATGCAGAAGACGGAGCTTGCTCTCAAAGGGCTGAACAGCAATAATAACCATGGCCACTCTGCCTGGTAGACACACCCCAGTGGATGGCGAGGAGAAGGAAAACTGGACTTTTACAAGGCAACTGACAGCAGGACAACTTTTTAGGGGGACATGTTGGGGCCTGTTTTTGCTAATGTGGAAGCTCTTTCACAAAGTTCACTTTCTGGGATTTTAATAAGAAGTATTTTGTAATTGGGTTGGAGACTAGAAGCAGCCTATAAAATCAAATAGGTAAAGGTCGGCACTAGCCCCGTGGACTAGTGGTCACAGGAGCTGGACTCCATGTGGCCAACCGTGGTTCCAATTCTGACCCAAGTGACTTGAAAAACCCTAGGCAGGAGTGCCTGTATGCCTGAGATCTTGCCCCACTGGCAGTGCCTTCTCCTTCTCCCTCTCTCTGTCCCTCCATCTCTGGCTAACACATGCACTGTCTGGCAATAACAATAATGACAGGAGGGCCAGCGGCAGGCGTAGTGGTCATGTTGCTGGACTCCCACAGGGCCAACCGTGGTTTAAGTCCAGGCTCAGTAACTTTAAAATCACCCGGGCACATGTGAGTGGGTGTCCAAGATCCTGGGAGGAAAATGGAAGAGAAGGGATTGTGGTGTGGCCACCCCCTCCCCGCCCCCGTGGGGTAATTTCTCACTTTCCCTCTCACTTTGTCTCCCCTCCCACTCCCAGTGCATGTGTCCTAAGGCAAAAACCCCTTTAAAAAATGATAAAACAAAATAGGTGAATAATAACATTAGTCCATGTACTTCTCTTACACTAAACAATCTCTCTGTCTCTCTTTTTTATATATAGAGAGTTTTGATACAGGGCACATGCACTTGCTGAGGGGGGAGACAGAGAGACAAAGAGAAATCACTCCCAAGGGAATGGCCATGCTGCAATCCCTTCTCTGTTCTCCTCTAGGGATTTTGGGCACACACACATACATGCACCCAGCGTGAGTTTGAAACCTCCAGGTCTGGGATTCGAACTGCAGTCGGCCACGTGGGAGTCCAGTGGTGTAATCATTGCACCATCTACTGGTTACACACAGAATAATCTCTTAATCTTAGTTGTTTACCCCTAAAACACGAAGGTCTTTGAAAAGTCACAGAAAACACATATTATGAAAAAACCATGAACGGATTTCAAATTATTTTGTACCAAAATAAATTCATGTTTTAAATCTACTTTTGCCAATAAACTTTTTTTTCATTTTTTTTTTTAAGAATTATTTTCTTTAACTTTATTTATTTATTTATTTTAATTTGACCAGAGAGGGAAAGACCAAGAGAGAGAGAGCGAGAGAGAGACAAGTAAGCAGCCAGATCTGGGACTTGAACCACAGTCGGCCATATGGGAATCCAGTGCCTTTAACCACCACACCACCTGCCAGCCCTGCCAACAAACTTTCTTAAGTTCTGCATTTGGAAAAAAGAATTTGCTAACCCACAACAGAAACTTCTAAAAAGGTGAGGGTGGGGTGATCTTGTAACACAGTAGTTAGGCCCTGGGTAGAGGGAGCCAGATCCCACATGAATGACCAAGGCTTGACTCCCAGCCCCAGTAGCTGAAAAACATAATGGGCATGTGTGCGGGCCCAAAATCTCGACAGGGCAGAGAAATGAAGGATTGTGGCATGAACACAGCCCACGGCAGGGGAAGGTCAGGGAGTTTTCTCTAGTTCCTGCTCTCTGGCAAAGCACGTGCACCCTTTTGAAATGAAATAATAAAATAAAATAAACCAGGCAACCAGGCAATTAGGATTTAAGTGCCTTCCCAGAGAACTCCCCTAGGGAACTTTCTCATATCCGCTGTTACTCTCCTGTGTGAGTCACTTTCTGGTCCTCCTGGGTACATTCTTCAGGCTATGAGGCCTCCTTGGGGGAACCAAGGCCAGCCTGTGTCTAGTCAACTGGCCCTGTTTCAGAAACCAAATCTTTCCAAAATCTGCTTTCTAGCAGAGAAAGACCTTCAACAGTCCCTCTGGCTGTGAAGATTTGGGGATGAGGGTCTTCCTCCTCTGCAAATACCACCTCACGTGAACAATGGACACTGGAACTTGAGCACATTCTTCTCATTGTGGTGAGCTGCTTTGTAAAAATTTCTGGAGTCTGTGAGTTTGTAAAAAGTATATACAGTAAATGGATAATCTATAAAATAAGAATCCATGAGTCTATACTGCTAAAAATAGAGAAGGAAAACTCTTCCTCTCTGTATTTACTAACACCAAAGAGTTATTTTCTGCATTTACTAACTCCGATTAGTAAATGTAGAAGAGATCATGAAAATAGACAATATTGGGACCAGCAGTTGGCGTAATGGCTATGTTGCTGGACTCCCATGTAGTTGACCACAGTTTGAGTCCTGGACCCAGTGGCTTAAACTCATGCTGTGTGCGTGTGCATGCGTGCTCAAGATCCTGAGAGGAGGGAACCAGCAGTTTGCGTAATGGCTATGTCGCTGGACTCCCACGTAGTCGACCGCGGTTCGCGTCCCAGACCCGGTGGCTTAAAACTCACGCCGGGCGCGTGTGCGTGCGTGCCCAAGATCCCGAGAGGAGAATGAAGGAGAAGGGATTGCGGCGTGACCATTCCCCCTGGGGGGTGATTTCTTGCTTTCTGTCTCTATGTCTCTGTCTGGCGAGCGCACGCGCCCTATAGTGAAAAAAAAAAAAAAAAAAAAAAACCCCCCCAAAAAAACCGGGGGGGGAAAAGGGGGG
>NW_006204759.1:738188-756787 GCF_000334495.1 Tupaia belangeri chinensis | reverse complement strand
AAAAAAAAAAAAAAAAAAGACAGTATTTGGCAAACACTATAATAATAATTGCTTCAGGCAGAAATCATCAAAGATGCTAAAGTGAGTAGGCAAAAGTAAGATGGGACACAGGACACTGATATAGTCTCAAAGTATCTCCCTACAAGATAATTTATTATTAGAAAGGAAAACAATGATAGCAAGAATTTCTCCCGGTACAGCCAAGTGGCAAGCACTACCTTAAGCAAGTGATCACAATTAATGTCAGCAGTAATGGGATGAAGCAACATGATGCGCCTCTTGATACCATACCCTGAGGGCACAGTACCCTTCCATAGTATCTTTGCAAAAATGGCACCATCAAGAAAAAACATCAAGTGAACCAAAATCGAGGGCACTGTATAAAATAACTGGTAAATATTTTTTTCTTTCTCTTTTTTAATTGTTTTAAGAGAGATTTTTGCTGTAAGACATGTGTAGTCACTGAAGAGATAGAGACAGAAAGTGGGAAATTACCCCCTGGGGGTGATGGCCATGGCCATGCCCCAATCCCTTCTTCTCCTGGGATTTTGGGCATGCACGTACACGCGCCCAGCATGAGTTTTAGCTGTTGGGTCCAGGACTCGAACTGTAGTTAACTATATGGGAGTCCAGCAAAGTAGCCATTATGCTATCTGCTGGTCCCTTTTTTTCTTTTCTTTTCTTTTTTTTTTTTTTTTTTATAACAGATATATATTCTTTAAAAATCTCAAGGTTTATGTAAGACAAAGAAAACATAAAGAACTATTCAAGATTAAGGAGACTAAAGAGACCTGACAACTAAATACACGATTATTGGATCCTGGATAAGAAAGAGGACATTTAATTGAGACATTATTTTCTCGATTTTGATCATTGTTAACATTACCTGAGAAATGCAGGCCATGGGCCAGCAGGTGGCATGGAGATTTAAGGCAGCTGGATCCCACATGGCTGACTGAGCGGTTGAGCCCAGACTGGCGGTCTGAAAAATCACACTAGGTGCATTGCATATTGTGCCCAAGATCCCAAGAGGAGAATGGAGAAAAAGGTACTGCAGCATGGTCATCCTCCCTACTGGGTAATTTCTCTCTTTCCTTTTCCCTCTCTCTGTCTCTATCTGGTGAGCACATATACCCCACAGCAAAAGAAAGAAATGAAAGTGAATAAGAGTAAAATGTCCATCACTCACTTGTCCTGGGACTCGATATATACGTAGAGATGAGGCTCAAAACACTTGGAAACAATGCCATGGAATGGATTGTCTGGGGCTTTCGGCTTCTTTGGCTGGAAAGAGAAAGAAAAAAGAGAAAAGAGAAAGAAAAATAAAGGAAACAGGAAATACTGGACTTGAGCAAAACTTTCAAATTTTCAAGCAGGTTCAAAGAAAATACCACTTCGCAGTTCCCTCCGAACAGAGATAAGACGGCACTCGCTGTAACTACAATGGGACTATGCTTGCTTTATGATTCATGCCAGTTTGTGAACAAGAAGCCAGCTTTGTTCAAAGCATCGTTTACTTGCTTTGTGTGGTGAAAGATTTACTTCTACTTTGATAACTCATGTGGTTTCAATTTGGAAGCTATTCATCATCTAACTGATGCTTTAAAATGTTAAACCCTGGCTAATAACAGTCCCTTTTATTTGTTTAGTGCTTTAGAATTTATCAAGTGCTTTCATGTGACCTAATTTTGACAGCTTCCAATTATTGATTATTACTATGGGCCAAGCACTTTGATACTAAATACTGTCGTCTATTCCTCACAATAAACCTTCATGTTTATTGAAGGTATTCATGGGTCGTAGGAAAAGTCATGACACATTTTTATATGGGAAAACATAGAAAAATATGTCATGGCTTTTCCAATGACCCAATACATATTATTACTACTATGTTATACCTCAAGAAATGGAGGCTGAGAGGGCTTTAACAGCCTAGCCAAAGGCATGCAGTGAAGCTTTCTGTTTCCTGAGCTAGAATGTTTTCTATTAAATCACTGTTTTCCTGCAGCCATTCTTAAACTTTTAGATTTCACTGACAAGAAATGTAAGGAAAAGAGGCTAGGGGGCCAACACGGGGTTGCTAATTTTTATTTTGTACTTTCCATCCTCACCACAAGTTCCCGAAGAGCATTTTATCTCTCAAAATTATGTAAGGATAAAATAGCAGCATAAAAGCAGTGCTTCCTAAGAAAGGACTGTTGGTAACCTTATACCAGATGGACAGACAAACAGACAGATACAGATAGGCAGACTATACTGTCTTTATTTTTTTTTTTTTTGCCTTAGTATCAATAAAAAGTAGACCAACACTGGTTCCCAGACTGATATTTCAAAACCACTGATACATAGGTCATTTGGCAGGCAAGTTTTTTTTTTTCCTTTTTTTCCCCCAAAGAATTATTTTAATCTTATCCATTTATTTACCTATTTATTCATCCATTTATCTATCTATTTATTTACTTGACCAGAGAGGGACAGAGAGAGAGAGAGAAAGTGAGAAAGCAAGCCACCAGTTCTGGGACTTGAACCATGGTCGGCCATGTGGGAGTCCAGCATCCTTAACCACCATGTCACCTCCCGGCCCCTGCGGGCAAGTATTTTAAAACTGTTTGTGGGGCCAAAATGCAGTGTGGTGGTTAACATGCTGGACTCCCACATGGCCAACTGTGGTTTGAGTCTTAGATTTGGTGGCTTGCTTTCTCACTTTCCCTCTCTCTCTTTGGTCAAATTGAGCAATATTAATAATAATAATAATAAAGACGATAGAATAAAATAATTTTAAAAATTATATTTGCTATTTAATTTCTTTCCAAACACCTAAAAAATAAGTAAGGATATTTCTACATATGTTTTTTTTTTTTTTGGTAGAGGGTTTTGCCTTAGGCACATGTGCTCACCAGAGAGAAAAACAGTGAGAATAAAGTGAGAAATCACCCCCCAGTTGGGATGGCCATGCCACAATTCTTTCTTCATTCTCCTCCCAGAATTTTGGGCATGCATGCACACAATCCTGGCTTGAATTTCAAACCACTGGGTTTTAGACTTGAACTGCAGTTGGCCATGTGGGAGTCCAGCGATGTAACTACTACACCATCTGCTGGTGCTTACACATCTTTTTTTTACTTTTAAAAAATGTCATTTCTGTCTACTGTCAAATGTCAACAAATGATACAAAATGATAATTTGGTGGGGATGATAACAGAGTATGATGTGGGCATAAAATGGCACCAACAAAAAACTTGCATTGAACTGCTATCCTAAAAATCACTTCTGGAGAACAGCAGATGGCATAATGGCTACGTCACTGGACTCCCATGCCATCGACCACGGTTCAAGTCCTGGACCCGGTGGCTTAAACTCACGCTGGGCACATGTGCGTGCGTGTTTAAGATCCTGAGAGGAGAATGGAGAAGAAGGAACTGAGGCATGGCCACCTTCCCCCCTACCTCCCCCCGGGGGGTGATTTCTTCCTTTCTGTCAATCTTTCTGGTAAGCACGCTCGCCCTACAGCAACAACCTCTCAAAAAAATAAAAATTAAAAAAATCACCTCTGGGTCAGCAGATGGCATAATGGTTACATCGCTGGACTCTCACATGGGTGACTGGGGTTCGAGTTCCAGACCTGGTGGCTTGAAAATCATGCTGGGCACATATGCATGCAAGCCTGAGATCCTCAGAGGAGAATGGAGAAGAGACTGCAGCAAGGTCATACTCCCTGGCAGGGTAATTTCTCAACTGTCTGTCTCTCTCTCTCTTGCACGCATGTGTGAACACATGTGTCCTAAGGCAAAAACTTTTTAAAAAATCACTTTTATTATGGTATGATTACTATACAAAAGACTTTACGTATTTATCTATACACTTCAATGATGCATGTCATCAAGTCCATAAGTATATCTATCATCTCTCCAAGTTTCCTCTCATTGGCGGTGGTATTACTTGTGGTAAGAATACTTAACATAAGATCTATCCTCTTGAACTGTTCAAGTCTTTTACCGGAAAAGCTAAGCCCCAATGATAGAAATAATAATTACTTTTTCCTGGTATACTTTCATTTTTTTTTTTTTTAAGTAAAACTTCTCAATAGTTAAAAACATCTATAAAACTTAGCTCTGTTTTCTTTTTCTCCTTCAAAGAGTTCTGTACCTTAATTTTTTGGTGAGGGTTCTAGAAACTCTGATATTTCCTAGGAATAACTATAATCTTGCTCTTATGAGATAAGATAAAAAGCCACTGAAAGCCTAGCCTTAGGTTGAAACTACGAGAGGTCCTCAGGGCCCACAGAAGACTGGTTCACTAAGTCGAATGTGCTGGATCTGAAGTTCCATTTCAGCACAGATGCCCTGGGATTCTTCCTGCACCATCATTAATTTAAAATGCAAGATCCATGACGAGCTACCAAACTTGCGAGGGGTGATTCTCACCCATTTGTTCTATATTTCCCGAGTCATTATTCATTATTTTATTCTTTGCAGTAAGGTGATACATTAAGTAAATCGATATATGTGATTTAATTTGCCTAACTCTGTAAGATCAGATATCCTGATTTTAGATTTGTAAAATATGCCACTATACCCAGATATCTTTTTATTAATTAAAATCATCATCATAAACATTATGATTATTCCCTCTATTTAACAGGTTTTCTTCCTTTGAAAAAAACATTCACACTTCTGCAAGATAAATTCTGGTCCTTATAAATAGGATTTTACACAATACAGACTGTTGTCATTTTTAAAAATTAATGTATACGGGGGCCGGCAGGTGGTGTGGTGGTTGAGGGTGCTAGACTCCCACATGGCCAATCACGGTTTGAGTCCCGAACCTGCTGGCTTGCTTTCTCACTTTCCCTCTCTCTTATACTGTCCCTCTCTGGTCATATTTAAATAAATAAATAGAGTTAGATAATTCTTTTTAAAAATTAATGTATATGCTTTACATTCAGCTTTATTGACTATCTTACGTATACTTTCTCAATTACTGACAATGTTTTGTTGCTTTAGAATTGTTGCACTGTAAAGTTTAAATAAAGTCTATAGATTAGATAACAGTATTATAGTAATGCTAAATTTCCTGATTTTAATATGAGTAATATAAGTTAATGTCTTTCTTCTTAGGAAATACTGAAATATCACGTGCCCATTGGATTTGGTGCTGGCTGAAACTGGGAGTGGATCACAGAGTGATGACCCTGTTGTAGGTGTCTGTCTTTCTCACTCATGGTAAAAAGAAACTTAATTAAAAAAAGAAAATCAGGGAACCAGCAGTTAGCGTAATGGCTATGTCGCTGGACTCCCACGTAGTCAACCGCGGTTTGTGTCCCGGACCCGGTGGCTTAAAACTCACGCCGGGCGTGTGTGCGCGCGTGCCCAAGATCCCGAGAGGAGAATGGAGGAAAAGGGATTGTGGCGTGACCATCCCCCCTGGGGGGTGATTTCTCACTTTCTGTCTCTATGTCTCTCTCTGTCTGGCGAGCGCACGCGCCCTACAGTGAAAATCTCTCCAAAGAAAAAAAAAAAAGAAAGAAAATCACCCACACTTTGCATAGCCAAGAGGACAACAATGGGTGGGAAAACCCAGGCATCCATGGCTGACTGAAAGAGAGGTTTGGAGGGACCAGCAGATGGTTACATCACTGGACTCCCACATAGTCAACTACAGTTAGAGTCCTGGACCTGGCAGCTTAAAAATCATGGCGGGTGCATGTGAGTGCATGCCCAAAATCCTGAGAGGAGAATGGAGAAGGGACTGCAGCGTGGCCATCCCCCTGGGGGGGTGATTTCTCGCTGTCTCTCTGTCTCTCTAGCAAGCACACGTGCCCTATAACAAAAATCTCTCTCTAAAAAAAGAAAAAGGAATTTGGATAAAGGGCTGTAGTATGTCAGCTGTCTCAGTGAGGGGAAGTGGGGACTTAGTCTGCAACTTCTCATGAGTCCATTAATTACTTCAGAATAGAAAAGCCTTTTTTTTTTTTAATGATAGAGAGCACATGCACACGAGAGAGACACAGAGAGAAAGAGACAGGAAGATGGAGAGAGAGACACAGAAGCACCTTTGACAAGGTCTCGTGATACTACAAACTGTTTTCCCCAGTCCTACAGCTCCTCAGAATGCTGGGTGCCCGTGTGCCAGTGATCTGCACTCCCTGTGGCCACGTGGCTTCCAGTTTTGCAGGGCGCTGCGTTACTGTTATACCACAAGAGATGGGCCCAGGACACGGTTTTTTTAAAAGTGGTTCAGAAGAGCTAGACTCTACATGTGAAGAAGTTTTAGAAATACCTTAACTGACTTATTTTGTTTACAGTTTCCTGTTATGTATTCACATAAGTGATAGATAATGCAAAAAAAAAAATCTATGTATGAATAAGCCTAAAAAGCTTATTTGGTAAGCTTCAAATACAGATTCTAAGAGATGAAAGAAAAAGCTACATGATATTCCAGCAAACTCATCCCCTAAGTCTCCCACAGACCCGTGTTTGACGAGGCCTCACAGAACACCCAGAAGGCTGCGTCACCAGGTGGTGCACACGTGCCACTCTTGCAGGGACTGGGCTCTACCCTGTCCCTACCCAGTAATGGTGCCCTTCTGCAGTGAGGAGAGACCCTTTGGTCCCAGGTCCTCCCGTAGCGTTTTTAGTGTGAGCCGATGCAAGAGGGGAAAGTTTCCCTTTTCTTAATTTATTTCCACAAGACCATCTCCAGCCTATAGCTGGCTAATGAATGTGCTCATGTTTAGATAGTATTAATAGCTGCTGGAATTTCAGCTAAACTGAGGTCTCCCTTTGCACTATCTAGCTCCCCATAGGATTGGTTCTCAGCTTTAAGACTGTACTAAGTCATTTAGCAGTAGCATTCAGGCTGGAATTCTGAGTGTGTGAATTCTGTCCAAAAGCTGCAGATGTTTAAGCTATTTCCTCCTGGAGTTTGATGGAATAATAAAAGGTTACTGTTGTCACAGTAAGGAGGTCTGCAGCTGGTCCCATTTCCTTTTATTACTATCCAATGTAAACAGATTAAATCTAACTGCTCAGATCACCAGAAGGGTACATTTTTAAACCAGAAATTCCTTATTTCTTCTCATCTTTCTTTTATATTTTGAGCACCCTCAGGCTCCTGTCATTTTTTATCACTGGGAATATCTTGGTGACTGACTGTTCAAGCCCTCTGGTAAACTAAATTCCTTTTTTCAAGTTTACTCTGCCTTCTCAGCATCCAGCCTAAGCTGCAGTAGTGAGCAGGGAGTGACCCTCGCACTGAGGGCCAACTGCCTATTGATGGCAGCAATGCCCTGGGTTGGGTAACCCCACTCCTAAATGAGCTCAGGGCCAGCATTCAGTGAAGTCCTTTTCCAACACCCTGCGGGTTTCTGCTCTTCCTGTGTGCCCAACTCCAGAAGCCCACAGGCTGCTGGGAAGAGGAAGATCCTGAAGCTGCCACCTGATCAACTAAAGGCAAGACAAGTGCTGGTGAGGCAGTGGGGCATCAGGATGGCCTGCGAGGAGGTGTCAAGCAGTGGTGTCTAACTTTTATTAGTGTAATCAGTCCAGGAAATTCTGGGTGGATTATCCAGTCCAGGGGTTTTTAGTTGAGGTTTTGTTTTGTTTTAACAAATGCTTTAACGTGTGTTCATATGAGATTTTGCCTGGGAAGTCCAAAATCAAAGTGACTTAAAACAGAACCCCTCTGACTGCAGGGACTCAGTGCCTAGTCTCCTCCCGTTCCTCAGAATGGCAAGAAGGAACACAGTTTGAAAACCATTAGACCTCTCTAAAGATGAGGAAACAAGGGACCAGCAGTTGGCGAAATTGCTATATTGCTGGACTCCCATGAAGTCGACCGCAGTTCAAGTCCCAGACCTGGTGGCTTACACTCATGCTGGGCAGGTGTGCGTGTGTGCCCAAGATCCCGAGAGAAGAATGGAGAAGAGACTGTGGTGTGGCCATCCCACCTGGGGGGTGACTTCTCATTTTGTCTCTCTGTCTTTGTCTTTCTGGCAAGCACACATGCCCTATATAAAAACCTCTTCAAAAAAGAAAAAAGAAAAAAGAAAAAGAAAAGAAAAAAGATGAGGAAACTAGGGAAACCTAGGGATGGTTAATAAGCTAACAAAGTTATGAAATTTTAAAAAAGGCATATTTGAGGACTGCAGTAAGCTATATAGTCCCAGCTGGGTGCCATTTTGTTGTATATTCATTTTATTCACTGAGGTTTATGCCTACGGTCAGACTTGTGTTCATGGATATGTATATATCAGCTGTGCTTGCTATTGGAAATCTGTAGATTAACTAAGTTCCTTAGCGAATAAATAAAATGGGGGGAAAGGCATAGAAAGCAACCATGGATACCAGAGACAGTGTGGGAGGAGGGTGGGACAGGGCAGATGCTGAGAGACAGGGAATCAAGAATGGCAAAAATAACAAAATATACAGGAAATAGGAAATGGAAAATTGTTTGTTGAAGATAACACGTATGTTGATGCCCTTGATTGAGCCAATATACAGTGTCTTCTGGATGGGAAATCTCATTTTGTTTGCTGTGATGATGTATAGTGAATGAATGTAAATAAATAAATTTAAAGGAAAAAAAATAACCTAACTAATGTCTCACGGTCAGTTAATGGCAGTCTCCCTACCACATGGCTCCGCTTTATCCCCAGGCATTCGTCAGATGTCAATGTTCTGTTTTTAGAATAAGCAGGTCCTGGTCGTTAGAGTAACCTCCAGCTTCCAAGATGAGTAAGGAATTCCCAGAGAAAGAGAAATGATATTTTACTTGGCAAAAGTGATTTCCTAGGTGATGGAAGACTCTCTATCACAATGTAGTTGAGCTAAAGGGGTAACTCTGTGGCATAGGAGTGTTCTACTGCACAATTCTGAGTGTGACAATGACAGCCACTGCCCCTGGGGAGACATGAGCGCCCTGCAATGGCACTACTGCACAAAGTATACCCCCGTGGACGGGCAGCCCTGTGTGGGTTGAGGACACACCTGAATCGCGAGCTCTCCTTCCAGACTTTCCTCCTACCTGAGTCTTACTCCGACAGGAGAGCTGCATTTCGTTAACTAGAAGAAATATTATTTCTCCCAAGCTAGCCAATAACATGGTGGCTTTAAATCAATTCCATGTAATCCTGTATCCTGGGAGATAGCCTCAAGACATCCCTACGGTTTTGTCCATTCACTTTTATTCATGAGATTCATTTCTATGTCCTTCACTCTTTATTGAGATGTGACGGTATAAAAATAAAAATTAAAAAAAAAAAGTACTGGGAAAGGAATTCTAGTTTCTGAGTTCTAGACCTGGCTAGACCTTCTGGTTTTAGCTCTTCCACTTCCAAACTATATAACCTTGGGCAAATTGCTCAACCTATCGGAGCTGCAGTTTCATCACCTATAAAATGAGAGACGGGCACTGGAAAGACAAAACAAAATAATGCACATAAAGACTTTTAAATTATAAAACATTATAAAATGGGGAATAGCCATATTATTTTAATTATTTAATCAATGGGCCAGACACATTTTATTGCATTACTTCAGAACTGCCCCTGGAAATTCTGTTCTTAGCTCCTGCCAGGATCACACACCTATCCTCACCGTGCGAGGAACACAGGGTGAGGTGCAAAGTATGAGCTGTGGTTTTTCTCAGAGCTGGTCTTCCCAGCCATCCTACCTTTTGATGGTGTCTGGAGCAAAACAATATTATAAAATGATCTTCTAGCAGCCAAGTATAGAAAATTAAAAAGAAGAATTGCTAATCCAGAAAGGAAAAGTTCTGATTTATTGCTCTAACCTCTCCTCATAAAATGGCAGTGAAACAAAAACACCATTCTGTAGGATGAAGGGAGAGGAAATTTAGAGTAGTAGAGACAAATCCGAAGGAAATTAAAGTGCTAGTGTGCTCTGAAAAGAACTCTCCAAATACGCTATTGGTACCTCAATATTTCCAGGCTTCCCCAATGGCTTCCAGGCCTAAAGTGATCAGCTTACACTGCATGGAAGCCTGTTCCAGCCAGGGTGCTGCTAACTTCCCGGGGACCTTTCAGCCTCTCACATCATCACTGTACCAGATGAGAGGATAACGGAAAGCTGAGCTGACAAGTTCAGGGGATGATGAATGAGTCAGAGCAGAATTTTACCAGCCCCACCGCATGGGCTAATTAAGCTAAATCCAGTGGTAAGGCGCGTCAGGAGTAGAGCTGGGGCAGGAAGGGCTCTCTCTCACTCAGTTTTCTCAATGCACTTTCAAATAAAGGCCTTCTAAAAGGCCGCCAAATCTCTGTAATCTCTGAATGTGGCCAATTGCCAAAGGATCTTACCTGAGTGAGCCTACCCATTTTCAGAATAGGCATTAGGTATCCATGGTAATACTAACCAGACTTACCTGATCTAAATCTCCTTTCTCCATGGTCAGCTCCTCAATCTCTGGTGCTGTATCATCCTCCAGGAAAGGATTGGTAGAGTGGGGTGGAGACTCAAGTTTTTTCTATTAAGAAAACATGACAGGGGCCAACAGGTGGCGTGGTGGTTAAAGCGCTAGACTCTCACATGGCTGACCGCGGTTTGAGTCCCAGATATAGTAGCTTGCTTCCTCATTTTCCCTTTCTCTCTCTTTCTCTCTGGTCAAATTAAAAAACAAATAAATAATAACAACAAGTAAAGTTTTTTAAAAAGACACAAGAAAGAGAGGTATTTTCTAGGCATATTCAATAGCCTTTCCCATTGATCTGCTTTTTCCAACTCTCTCCAAAAGCTAAATCATGAGCTCTAACCTAATAAACAAGAACTGAGGCAACATAGACCACACTTTCACCTCTAGGCTTTCACATTGCTTCCATCTTCCTGAAACCTTATTGCCCACCTCATCCCAATTCTACTGCCTAACATTCTAACTCATCATTCAGTCCTCAAATCAGAAATCCTGGGACCAGCAGTTAGAGTAATGGCTATGTCGCTGGACTCCCATGTAGTCGACCGCGGTTTGCATCCTGGACCTGGTGACTTAGAACTCATGCCGGTCACGTGTGCGTGCGTGCCCAGGATCCTGAGAGGAGAATGGGGGAGAAGGGATTGTGGCGTGGCCATCCCCTGGGCAGTGATTTCTCTTTCTGTCTCTCTATCTATCTCTGTCTGTCTGGTGAGTGCACGTGCCCTATAGCAAAAACCTCGCAAAAAAAAAAAATAAAATAAAAAAATATATCAGAAGTCCAGAAGTCCCTCTGGGAAGCCTTTGCTACCTGTCCACTTCAGGTTAGGTGTCTCTGCAGTGCACTCCTGTCCTTCTGTACGGCCCCCATTCAGCCACATATTAAAATATTGCACACGCCCATTTATTTGTCTTCTCCCCATGACTCCATGATGGCAGGGACCATGTCAGTCTTGCTCCCCATCCTATCTCTAATGCCTGGCATGTAAAAGGTGCTCAATAAATATGAATTAATCAAAATGCTAGCTGGATATGAACTCAAGAACAAACTACTAAACAAATTTCATATGGTCTAGATTATAGACAGAAGGCATTAGAACAACAATAGAAATCTACTTGAGGAAAAACTCCTTCCCTGCTCCTAAATATGACCACTATTTCAAAACACAGAATTGAATGGAAACATGGGCTAGTGCGAAAGCTGGAGGCAGGAGTTGGGGGTTTTAGCTCTAACTTTGTGGCACTGGCCAAACCCTCCAGCTTCTCCGAGTTACAGTGACTTTGCTGACTGAGAATGTGCTCACAGGCCTACTTAAGGGATCAGAGGCAGGAAGTGTGTGAACCCGACAAGCACACGATACATACAAGGATCCCTGTGATGCTAACCTCAGTGTAACTACAGAACTGAGACAGCACAGCTCTTCAGAACTGCTTACAATTCTGACCTAGAGAGGTTTATGCCCAGGAGCTGGAGTTTCTAAGAGAGAGAAAGTCAAATGGACAAGCAAGATAAAAAAAGACAGGTTGGTCCTGGGGGATGAGGGGATGGAGTACGGGATGGAATAAGGATGGCTCTCTGGAGCCAAGGTGCTAAGTGGAAAGGAACTTTCTAAATGTACTGGTGACAGTTTGGCATGTACCAGTGTAGCAATCTGCACTAACCGCATGCCAAGAGGGACAGCAGGTAGAATACGGCGTGAGTGGTTATGACAAGTGCTAGGATATCATCTGAACATATTAAAACTAAAACCAGGGCTAGCAGGTGGTGTGGTGGTTAAGGTCCTGGATTCCCACATGGCTGACCACAGTTCAAGCCCTGGACCTGGTCAAATTTTACTACTACTACTACAACTAAAACCAAACGTAAACACAAAGCACAACACACCTGGGTGTGGTTTTGGCTTTAAGACAATTCTACTTGCACTCATTTAAACTTCTTAATTCTTGGCCAAAAAAGTGGTCTTGGTCTCTCCAGTGAGTGCAAGCACCCTATAGCAAAAGTCTCTCTCTCTTAAAAAAAAAAAAGACAAGCAGTATTTCTGAACTTTAGTTGTCTTTTTAAGGACTTCTGGTGTTTTACAGGGAAAGGACTAGTGAGACAGGAACTCTATTAAGTCTAAGTTTCAAAAACAACAATAAAATAATTAAGTCAGTCAATATCATCAGACGCCCGAGTCCACTGGCTCGGGTATCACGCTGCTGAGCTAAATCACTGTGACACAGTCTTTTGGTGCTGTGTAGGTCTGGAAAGCAAGTCAGCTAACTGTAGTGAAAGCTGCGTTCGGGATCATTCAGTTATGGCAACAGGATTTGAATTTTTGAGCTAAATGTTCCTCATCTATTGCTAACTCTACCGGGGTTGACAATATCATCTTATAAGTATGTACAGGTGGGCCTCATTTAAAAATATATAATGGGGACCAGCAGATGGCATAATGGTTACATCTCTGGACTCCCATGTAGTCGACTGTGGTTCGAGTCCCAGACCCAGTGGCTTAAAACTCACGCAAGGCGTGTGTATGTGTGTATGTGTGTGTGTGTGTGTGTGTGTGTGTGTGTGTGCCCAAAAATCCCGAGGAGAATGGAGGAGTAGGGATCGCAGTGTAGCCATCCTCCCTGAGGAGTGATTTCTTGCTTTCTCTCTGTCTCTCTCAGTCTCTCTGGCAAGCGAATGCACCCTATAGCAAAAATCTCTCTCTCAAAAAAAAAAAAAGGGAAACAGCAGTTAGCGTTTTAATGGCTATGTCACTGGACTCCCACGTAGTCGACCGCGGTTCACATCCTGGACCCAGTGGCTTAAAACTCACGCCAGGCACGTGTGTGTGTGTGCCCAGGATCCCGAGAGGAGAATGGAGGAGAAGGGATTGCGGCGTGACCATCTCCCCTGGGGGGTGATTTCTCGCTTTCTGTCTCTATGTCTCTCTCTGTCTGATGAGCGCACACTCCCCATAGCGAAAATCTCTCCAAAAAAAACCCAAAAAGCAAAAAAACCCATAAATATTATATATATATATATAATGTGTTCAGGTCAGCAGGTGACATAATGGTAAAGGTGCTGGACTACCATGTGATCAACTACAGTTGGAGTTTCTTGACTTGGCGGCTTGAAACTCACACTGGGCATGTTTGCATGCGTCCCCAAGGTCCCAAGAGAAGAATGGAGAGGGTAGAATTGCGGTGTGGTCGTCCTCCCCCTGGGGGGTGATTTCTCACTTTTCTGTCTCTCTGGCGAGTGCATATACCCTATAACAAACATTTCTCAAAAAAAAAAAAAAAAAAAGTGTTCTTGGAAATCACGACAAAAAGTGGACGTTGTTGAAATGGACTGAGGGTGTTCCTGTACACTCCTACTGGCATGCAGTATCAAGTAAATGGACAAAAGTAGTGAGAAAGAAACAAAAAGGGCAGCACTGAACAAGCAGAGGCCTTACACTTGAGATAGTATACGCTGGGCTGCTTGTCCAATGCTACTGGCCTAGAGGATTCCCAGAGCCTCTTCCCTACATCCACGGTCTGTCTCTAATAACACATAATGAGATTACTAAAGGAGGTCTGGACACTAAGGTCCTCCTTGCTCATTCGCATGGGATACACACTTCCTTGTGGACCGAGGCAGTACAAGTTCATCCACCTGACAAACAGATGTGCTAGGCACTAGGACTAATGCAGTAAGTAAAACAGGCCACTTGCTGCTGGAGATCAGTCTGCTGGGGAAGACAGATTTTATTCAAATAGTCACAAAACATGGGATAAGGGGCATGAAGGAAAAACAGAAGTTGTTATGAAAGCATGCAGCAGAGGGTCACAAAAAACTTCCCTAAGGAAATGATGTTTAAGCTGGAACTGAAGGCTCACCATAGTTACTTATGTGGAGTTGGGGGAAGAGCAGAGCTTTCCGGGCACAGGGAATAGCATATGTTTGCCCTTCATTCAACAGTTATGTTCTGAGCATCTGCTCTGTTCCAGGCATTCTTCTGAATTCTAGTGATGCAGCCCTGAATAAGGCAGATGCAGAAGAGAGGTGGTGTGATCAGAATAAAATTTAAGAACTGGGACGGGCTGGGAGTGAGGGTGGGTGGGACATTCTTCTTTATATAGGGTGATCAGAGAAGACCTCTCTGAGGAGGGATAATTGAGCAGAGATCTGAATGGGGAGAAGAAGTTGGTCAGGCAAAATGTGAGGGTGAGTGTTGTCAGCAGGGCAAAGACTGGAAAGAGCTGGGTGTATTTGGGAAAGGGCTGGACGTTGGGGATGAGCGCAGTGGCACAGTGGAAACATAATTCTCCATGAAGCTGACCCGCACGGGAGGGTTCTCAGTTCACAGCCGAAGACCTCCTCGAACACGGTACACACGCACATGCCCACAATCCAGGGGTGGACTGTGGCAATGGAGACCCTGTTGGGTGTGCCTCTCACTCTCTCATGGAAGAAACAAAAAAAGCAAGCAAGCAAGCAAAGAAAGAACAGTAGGCATCAGATAGGAGAAGTAGCCCAATCGCGCAGTCTTCTATGGGTGAGATTTTCTGCTCACTTCAACTGGGCAGTCACTGCGGGCTTCAAAAAGGGAAGTGATATGATCTCATTTGGATTTTTAAAATACCACTCTATGGGCCAGGTGAGTCCAATGGGGGACCAGACTAAGCTGGTGATGTGGAAATAGAGAAAAGTGGCCAGACTTGGACATACATTTAGGACAAAGGCAAGAGAACTTGCTAAGAGCCTGGAAGTGAGAGTGAAGGAAGGAAAGGAGTCAAGAATTGCTCTTGGCCTGGGAAGCAGCAGTTAGCGTAATGGCTATGTCGCTGGACTCCCACGTAGTCGACCATGGTTCGCGTCCCGGACCCGGTGGCTTAAAACTCACGCCGGGCGCATGTGCATGCAGGCCCAAGATCCCAAGAGGAGAATGGAGGAGAAGGGATCGCGGCGTGACCATCCCCCCTGGGGGGTGATTTCTCGCTTTCTGTCTCTATGTCTCTCTCTGTCTGGCGAGCGCACGTGCCCTATAGCAAAAATCTCTCCAAAAAAAAAAAATTTTAAGAATTGCTCTTGGCCTGAGCAACTGCGTGGGACTCCCACGTAGTCGACCATGGTTCGCGTCCCGGACCCGGTGGCTTAAAACTCACGCCGGGCGCATGTGCATGCAGGCCCAAGATCCCAAGAGGAGAATGGAGGAGAAGGGATCGCGGCGTGACCATCCCCCCTGGGGGGTGATTTCTCGCTTTCTGTCTCTATGTCTCTCTCTGTCTGGCGAGCGCACGTGCCCTATAGCAAAAATCTCTCCAAAAAAAAAAAAATTTTAAGAATTGCTCTTGGCCTGAGCAACTGCGTGGCTGGGGCTGCCATTAACTGAGATGAAGATCCCACGTGTAGTGGAGAGGGCACAGGCTCTGGCTCTGATAAACCTGGGGTCGGTGCAGGCGCTACTACTTGGGTATGTTCCTTAACTTCCCCAAGACTTAGTTATTTTATCTTCAACGTGAAAGGATGGATATACCCACCTTCCAAAGCTTTCATGAGGATTAAACGAGATCATGGGTCTCAAGCATGCCACAGATACATGAAGCATCCTAACACAGTGTCTCGTACTTAGGGAAGAGCTCAAGAACTAGAAGCTTTCTCTAGTACTGAACAGAGTAAGCAGTGAAATAAGGCAGAACTATGGTTGTGCCTCTCTTAATGGAGCAACTCTCAGAAGGGAAAGTGAGGGCACAGGGCTGAAAGTCTTACAACAGGAATTTCTTTTAGCCACCCAAGTGAGATCCTGTCCCCAGGAAATGAAATCAATAGGCCCATCAGCCTCCAAGTACACAAGCACACTGAGCTGCTCCCTTCTTCCCGGAGTCCTGCGAGTACTGCCCGCTCCACCACCCTATCAGCAAAGCCCCGCAGTGCCGGTACAGACTCCTGCTATTTAGAGGGCTACATCTCTGCTCAGGGTAACGTGCTGTGATGAAAGAACAAGTCTTTGCAAAGGAGCAATCACTGGCACAGCACGGCCTTCTGTGCACGAGCCCTGGTGCTAGAGCCAACCAGATCACACTTCTCATTCCTGTTTTGCAGCTGTCATAGACCGTGGAGAATTATGAGTTTCAGTTTAGATTTTAAGTAACTCAAATGATATATTCCATAAACTCTGTGGCTGCTAAATGAAACCAAGTATTTGCCAAGAAGTGAACGACTTTCCACTTTTAAAAGAATTTATTCTTTTTTTTTGCTATGATGACAGCTGATTTCAAGTCTGTACAGGAAGGTAAAATTCTTCATAGAGCAAGTTAATTCCACTGATTAAATCACATGGGATCCCCAGCACCTCCAAAACAATGAGGGCCACAAGACAGCAAAGCTGTCTAATTTATTGTCAGGAAGAGAGAGCCTGGCTTTAGTCAGCAGCATATCCATATGTGGGTCTGCCTGCACAAATCCTTTCCTGAGGCCCTTGCTGGACATGTCAAATTATCAAAGAAGAAACTGAAATTTAAGACGGATTTTTTTCCTTTCTCTGGAGGAAAAGCTTTCAGCTATGAGATGAAAGTTCCACAATTTCTGCATTTCTCATTCCATAAATGCCTTCCTCCAGCCAATTCCTAATTTGTCCTTCAAGAGAGGGCCTGGGGGCTTTAGGTAATAGAACTGTAGGCACAAGGCTGTGCACACCTGGTGTTTACTCTTCCTGGGACCACTCCTTGCCACCGCCACGTGCATGACTCACAGTGTGACAGTACGCATGTTAGTTCCTTTCTCCTGTCAGAACATAAGCACCTGATTCCATGGCTCAGCTTTTCCTGAGGCCCTGCACAAAGAAAGACCTTGAACAACATTTATGAATAAATGCTAGTCAGATGGGATGCTCTCCCTAAAATCCTCTTTGGAAACATGGACAACATTTTCTACTTCCTGTAAACAAAACAAAAAGCCTGTGTGGAACCACCATTTAGCATAATGGCTATGTCGCTGGACTCCCATGTAGTCGACCACGGTTCGAGTCCCAGACCCGGTGGCTTGAACTCACGCTGGGCGCGTGTGCGTGCGTGCCCAAGATCCCGAGAGGAGAATGGAAGAGAAGGGATTGCGGCGTGGCCATCCCCTCTGGGGGGTGATTTCTTGC
Organism: Tupaia belangeri chinensis; assembly: GCF_000334495.1. NCBI lineage: Eukaryota > Metazoa > Chordata > Mammalia > Scandentia > Tupaiidae > Tupaia > Tupaia belangeri. The sequence goes on along the minus strand of NW_006204759.1, from coordinate 739,256 downwards.
TTTCTATCTCTCTGTCTCTCTCTGTCTGTCTGGCAAGTGCATGCACCCTATAGCAAAAACCTCTCAAAAAAAAAAAAAAAACCTGTGTATGTGTGTGCATGTGTGCTTGTAAGACAGTCTCAAAAATATATCCCAAACTATTAAACAGTGGATGCCACTGGGAAGATGGATATAGACTAATTGAGAAAGAAGAGACCTTTCTTTTAAGTTTTAATAGAAAAAAAAAAAAAACATTAGAGAAAGAGAGAGCAAGGGAAAGGGCAAAAGTACTTCCCAATGGGTTGCTGTCACTCTGAAATCCCTTCTCCATTTTTGTATCCTGTTGGGATTCTGGCCATGTTTGCACATACACCTGGAATGTTTTTTGGTTTTTCTTTTAGGTTCTTGCCATAGGCACATGTACTTGCTGGAGAGACAGAGATAGAGAGAGAAAGGAAGTGAGAAATTCCCCCTTCCCTGGAGGAAAGCCAGGCTGCAATCCCTTCTCCATTCTCCTCTTGGGACTGTGGGCACACATGCACATGTGCCCAGCATGATTTTGAAGCCACCACGTCCAGGACTTGAACTGGGAATCCAACACTGTAACTACCATGCCACCTACTGACCCTCTGTGCATGGTGTTAAGCTGGTAGGGCCGGGGTCTGAATCATAGAGACTGACCATGTGTGATACAGCTGCCCCAACTACCAGACCATGGGGCTGGCCTTAAAATATTTTTTTTCCTTAAAATAATTTTTAACAAGCATGTATTACTCTCTCCCTCTCTCTCTTTTTTTGATAGACAGGATATTTAGCTGAAGAATGAAGATAATTTATAATGAATTCATATAGTACTTTCTAAAACAATTAATACTTTAAAATTGTGATTCAAGATTATTATTATTATTATTTGGAGAGTTTTTTTGCTACAGGGCACGTGTGCATGACAGAAAGACAGAGAAACAGAAAGTGAGAAATCACCTCCCGGGGGGATGGCCACACCACAGTCCCTTTTCCTCCACTCTCCTCTTGGGATCTTTGGTACGCATGCACATGTGCCCGGCGCGAGTTTTAGCCACTGGGTCTAGG
>NW_006204759.1:717413-738157 GCF_000334495.1 Tupaia belangeri chinensis | reverse complement strand
GCTATCGATTACATGGGAGTCCAGCGACATAGCCATTATGCCATCTGCTGGTCCCAAGACTAATTTTAAAATGATATACACTTCAGTTTTTTAGTATGTTCACAAGGTTGTGCAACCATCACCACTATCTAATTCTAGAATATGGACTTTGAGTATGGAATGTGGTCTTTCACGCCATATTCATTAGATGTCACTTCCTAATCTCCCCTTCTAAATCCTTTCTGTCTCTATAGATTTGCCTATTCTGGACACTTCAAATAAACAGAACCATGTAATATGTGACATTTTGTGTCCGACTTCTTTCACTTAGTGTAGTGTTTTCAAGGTTCATCTGTGTTATTATATGTGTCAGCACTTCATTTAGTTTTATGTCTGAGTAATATGCCATTGTATGGACATACCACTTTTGTTCATTCTTTTGTCTATTAACAGACATTTGAGTTTTTTCCAACTTTTGGCTATTGTGACTATTGTTACTATGAGCATCTGTGTATGAAGTTTTTGAATGAACATATGCTTTTGATTCTCTTGGAAAAAAATTGAAAAGTAGACATCTGTCATTGAAAAAAAATTGAAAATTTTTTTCAGATTGCTTTGTCTTTTTCAATTGGCAGTTTGCTCTTCATATTCGGCATCAGTGCATTTAATTCCGTGAAATTATCTAAAATGATGGTGTACCTCTTCTGACCTTTTTTTAAGAGGTTTTTGCTACAGGGCGCATGCACTTGTCAAAAAGACAAGAGACACAAAGCGAGAAATCACCCCCCCAGGGGGGATGGACAAGCCGCAATTCCTTCTCCTCCATTCTCCTCTCGGGATCTTGGACACTCGTGTCAATGTGACCGGCGGGAGGGATGGACAAGCCGCAATTCCTTCTCCTCCATTCTCCTCTCGGGATCTTGGACACTCATGTACATGCGCCCGGCGTGAGTTTAAGCCACAGGGTCCAGGACTTGAACTGGGGTCAACTACATGGGAGTTCAGCGACATAGCCATTAACGAACGCTAACTGCTGGTCCCTATGTCTTCTGACTTTAATAAATCAGTAATATTAAGACTCAGTGTTGGGAGAGACAAAGCTTTTGCATTCATAAAAAAAAAAAAAAAGGAAACCAGATAGCAGTGTAAAACAGACACTATTTGAAACTTGAAAATGTACATCTACTGAATACAGTGTGAAAGACCATATTTCACTTTTTGATTCTATAAATTCGCTAGTATCAAAAGAAAATCTGTAATATGAACAAAAATGTGTTCACAAAAATGTTCATTACTTACAAAAGTGAAAAAAAATTACTAAGAAAGAACAAGAAAGGAATGGTTAGAGAAATGATGGTGTATCTACATTACAAATTTTTTAAAAGAGATTTTTGCTATAGGGTGCATATGCTCACAGAAGAGACAGAGACTGAAAGAGAGAAATCACTTCTAGAGGGAATGGCCACACCACAATCCTTTTTCCTCCATTCTTCTCTTGGGATTTTGGGCACACACACAAACACACCCAGTGTGAGTTTTAAGCTGCTGGGTCTGGGATTTGAATGGCAGTTGGCCATGTGTGAGTCCAGCAACTTAACCATTACACCATTTGCTAGTCCCTACATTATAAAATCTTATGTAGCAATTGAGAAAGCACTTAAGACATGACATGTGCAGAAAAGTAGGATATAAAATTGTATTTTCACATCACATACAAAAACTAACTCGACAAAGTCAAGTTAGTTCGATCAAGATCTCAGAGCTAAAACCAAAGAATTCCTAGGAGGAAACATACATAAATCTTTGTGATCTTGAATAAGACAACAGTTTCTTGGATATGACACTAACACACAAGCAACCAAAAAATTAGATAAACTGGACTTATCAAAATTGAAAACCTGGGCTGGGTCTGTTGCAGAGATAATACAGCTCAAAAAAAGCTGGATCCCACAGGACGACTGTGGTTAGAATCTCTGGCCCAGTCACCCTAATACATGCCAGGCATACTGGGAGTGCACAAGATCTAATGGGGAGAAGAACAGAGGAAGGGGATTGTGGCATGATGGCCAGACCCTTGGAGGGTGCTTATCTCTCTCTCTCTCATGCATGTGCATCCACTCTCATGAATTTTTAAAAATTGAAAATTTGAGTGTGTCAAATGACACTAAGGTGAATGAAAAGATAACTCAAAAGATGAGAGAAAATATTTGAAAATCATCTATCTGGTATGCAATAGAATTTATAAAGAACTCCTGTATCTCAACAACAAAAAAGACAACCCAACACAAACATGGGATCTTCCCGTGTGTGCTGGGAGTGCATGCTCAAAATCCCAACAGCATCGAGAAACAAAGAATGAACTGTAACGTGACAAAGCCCCATTAGGAGTGTTTTCACTCTCTTGCACCCGCACAAAACCTCTGGCAATTAAAAACAAAGAAAGTACAAGTTCATCTGTGGGATTCTGACTGAATGCCTCTAAGTCAGAATCCTGCCCAGGTGAAATGATACAGCAGCACCATGGAGCCTTGGTTGGCTTCAGATAGACGACCCTAGCCATCCCTACCAGCAGGCTGCCATGGACCCCCCACCCCTGTATTTAGTGCCCCCTGCTGGGCTCTAGGAGCAGGTAGATATAGAAAGCCTTTCACCCAATAAAACAGGGCCTGGCTGGAAAGGGTTACCCCCTTAACAGTTGTTAACACTATTCAGGTGAAACCTGATGCTAAATCATTCAAAGATGACTTGCTTGAGTCTCAGGCAGAGCAGCTCCCTTGTACAATCTATTCCATCAGCTCTTGACATAGGGTTTATTTGGGAGGAAAAAAAAGTACAATTTCAACTGTGTAAAACATATAGAAAGAACACACCAACATCCTTACCTCTGACTAACAGGAAAATAAAGGGATTTCTTTCTGCTTTTCCCAGGCCTCTAACTTCTAAATTTTCTATAATAACCATGTATTACTCTCTTAGAATCAAACAAGTTTGTTTCCTCTTTGTATGTTAACCAAATGGAAGAACATTCCTTTGGCATCAATAAGGCATTTATGAAATATTCTCAAACACTGATGGGAAGTTCACCAGGTAAGGGAAACTATTTCCTCATTGAAGATGAAAGTCCCCAGACTGTGGCAGAACTGGGAATCCCTACTCCCTCTTCCTCAGAGTCTCCTTAAGGCAGGCACTGAGTGGCTGAAAGACTGATGTGCAGGTGAGATGCTCTGTGTAGGCCTTTATAAGTAGCGAGCCTTCTGCAAACGCTCATCTATATGCCAGAAAACACACCTGTAGCATCTATATTTATAAAGTAATCTTTTTCATCTTAGTGATTGCATTTATTGGAAGAGTTGGAGAAAACTAAAAATGTCATCAGTCTAAGAAGTTGTGAGTTATCTATAAATCAGCTCATTCAGGAGTGAAAGAATCCTCGGATCATATAAAAATGTATGTATGTATCTCCTTTGACGGTCTTGTACACTTAAAGAGGTAAGTGTACAAAGTCTCCTATTTTTCCATGCAGAACAAATTCTTTGTTTTAGCCTACACTCAACGGAGGAGCAACTAGTACAAACCATCTCCCGGGATGAAGAGCATTGGAATATTCTGTTTCGTTGATTTTATTTATTTCTCTCTTCATATGTTTCTGCATCAATTTCTGTAACAGTCACAGTTTCTTCCACATCTCCTAGTATCATAGTTAAATGCTGGTCATAAACATGTAATTTGCCCTGACGCTCTCGGTCATTTCTCATTTTCACGTAAATTTGCTCATCCAGGCTGAGCCCGGTGAGATACAGAGGTTCCTCATGAAGGTAGTTTGTTGCTGGCCCATGTTGTCTGCTGTGTTTCAAACCTTGTGCCCTTTCCCCTACAATGTAATTTTTCAAACTCGGCAAGTATACATGCATATTTAAAGGACCCCCATAAGCCAAAGGCCAAGTCTATTTAGAAAGGCAACTTAAGCAATGTCCCAGAGGAAGAGAAATACAGCTTCATGAAATGGGGAAAATTTTTATTGGGGGAAAAAAACAACAAATTCGGTGAGGCAGTTATAAAACCCTAATCTGATCTTGGCTTTCAGCAAAAGGCTCAATATAACATTTTCACCTTGATTCCAACCAAGTAACTAATATTGCATACGGATATAGTTCAGTCACATCCACACATTTTGCTTTTAATTTCATTTTACAGACTATCTTGACTCTCTCGTGGAGGAGGTAAGAGGCCAGGAGGGGCGCGTCTTCAGGAAGAGTGCCCAGTAGCAAAACTGGGAATCAGGTTAGTTGGAACCTGTAGTGCAGCCTCTTTCTAGTATTTTCTGTTGGGAATATGGTTAGTAGCCTTGAAAATTCACCAGAGTCCCAGCTGTAGAATGAAGGTGAAGAGCTGATGGCAGGGACAGTAAAATTCTCCCTAAGGATAACGTACACTCCAAAAAGGTTGTGCCAATGTGTACGCTAACACTAAAATTCTGTTTTGTAACAGTCTTAGAACTTTTCCTTTGTTAATATAATGTAGAAAAAATAGAAGGGGACTTCAAAAAGTGGAAAATGGAATTTAAGTATGAGTTTATTTTGGTACAAAATAGTTTCAAATCCATTCAGTTTTTTCATAATTTTTTTCAGTTAACTTTTTTTTTTTGGGAGAGGTTTTTGCTACAGGGCACGTGCACTCGCCAGGAAGACAGAGAGAAAGACAGAGAGACAGAAAGCGAGAAATCACTCCCCAAGGGGGATGACCAAGCTGCAATCCCTTCTCCTCCATTCTCCTCTCGGGATCTTGGGCATGCATGCACATGCGCCCGGCGTGAGTTTAAGCCACTGGGTTCTGGGACTCGAACCGCAGTGGACTACATGGGAGTCCAGCGACGCAGCCATTATACCAACTGCTGGTCCCTCTCCTTTCTTTCCTTCTTCACTCTTCATACCTGCTTGCCTGCATTTATTCTGTGTAATCTTTGCATGACTAGAGAATAGAGATGAATAAGCCATGATTCCTGCACCAAAGAGCTCAGAGCCTGTATGTATATAATGATGTAGACAGAAATTACTGTAAAACCTAGAAATTTGGTTCCTTGAAGATAGAAAATCTGAAGAAGCACTGATGGGTTACCAGGGAACCTGGGCCCCCAAAAGAAGAGGTTTTCAGAGAGACACTCTAGACCTGGTCTTGTTTTTTTTTTTTTTGGAGAGGTTTTTGCTATAGGGTGCCAGTGCTCGCCAGACAGACACAGAGAGACATAGACACAGAAAGTGAGAAATCACCACCCAGGGGGGATGGTCACACCGCAATCCCTTCTCCTCCATTCTCCTCTCGGGATCTTGGACACACATGCACGCGCGCCCGGCGTGAGTTTTAAGCCACTGGGTCCGGGACGCGAACCGCAGTCGACTACGTGGGAGTCCAGCAACATAGCCATTACACTAACTGCTGGTTCCCTAGACCTGATCTTTAACTACACAGAGATTAAATCTTCTTTTGTTTTTGCTTTAGAGAATTTTGGCTATAGGGCATGTGTGCCCTATAGAGAGACAGAGAAACAGAAAGCGAGAAATCACTCCCTAGGGGGGATGGCCAAGCCACCATTTTCTTCTCCTCTAGTCTCCTCTTAGGATTTTGGGCATGCATGCACACGTGCCCAGAGTGTTTTAAGCTGCCGGGTCCAGGACTTGAACATGGTCGACTATGTAGAAGTCCAGCAACATAACCATTATGCCCTCTGCTGGTCCTGAGAGTATATGTTCTTTACCAGCCAATACTTTTTATTCCACTTTTCCAATGAAGTGTTTAGTACCTGGCTTTGAGGTTTCTAGAGACACATGACCTGTTTTGTTCACCAGAGATGTTAAAAGATAGAACATACTCTAATTATAATAAAAGCTGAAAAAGTAATAAGGTATTTGTCAGGGAATGAGGTCTCTCTGACGCATAAATCAGTCTGTATAAATGAAGCCAATACTTAGATGGGATATTCTGAAAACATGAAGTATTATATAACAAACAGTACATACGCTTTATCATCACTATTCACATTAATCCCACAAAAATCACTGGAAGGGGGATTAAGCACGTGAGCCAATAAATGGAATCAATAAATGTAGTGAGACGCTAAAGTGAAGTCCAACCACCCAACTCAGCGATTCCGCGTTCCAGCCTCCCTCAGGAAGTTCTTACCAGAGTCCCATCACTCAGGGTACAGCCAGAGAAGCGTTTTGCAAGAAACCCCTCAAAGTTGGTTGTCCTCTGAATAGCAAAAAGAAGCAATTTCACTTCAATTTCCTTGGCTCTGGTACGCATAATCTTGGCAAGTTCAGTCCTTCAAAACAAATAGTTAAGAACTGTCAAATAAACTGATTATTCATTCAAGATAAGACAACATAAATAGATTTAGCTTATAGTCAGAAAAAAACATATGTGCTAATTTCAAACTGTGAGGTCTGCTACCAACTTAGTTTAATGCCTAGGCAATAGAAATACAGAGTCTAACTAGAATTTTAAGGTGAATTATCCACCAGTCAAAAATAAATAAATAAAAGATTATGAACACTAATTTGTTAACATGGTTATTACTATATTTATATCTTTAAATCTTTCCATAATTTGTTAATAAAATATATGAAGCACTTACTCAGCATTTTATGAAAATATAACCATCTTACAAGGGGACTTCAAAAAGTTGGTGGAAAATGTAATTAAAGTACTCATTTTTATGGTGTAAAAAATGTTGAAATCTATTTTTTGGAAAACACATTTCCCATGAATTTTTTTTTTAAGAATTATTTTATTTTATTTAACTCTATTTGTTTATTTATTTTAGTTTGACTAGAGAGGGACAGAGTGTGAAAGAGAGAGAGAGAGGGAAATTGAGAAAGCAAGCCACCAGGTCCAGGACTAGAACCATGGTCGGCCATGTGGGAGTCCAGCACCTTTAACTAGACCCCTATGAGTTTTTTTGAAGACCTCTAGTATATAATTTTTTAAGTCATTAATTACTGAATTACGAAGTTCTCCCTCTTCCAGAAGGCTCAATAACCTCTCTTCAAATACAGGGCAAAAACCTTCGAAATACAAGAGACCTGGATCCCCATGTGAAAAGTGACATGTACATGCTAAGGTGATTCCTGCTTATGAAGTTATGTGCAACTCACTTTGTTTCAGAAAGTAAGTTGTTAAGAACTGTGACATCTGAGTTCTTAGCAGGTAACAAGCTATCATCCTCCTCCCCCTACTATGCAAATAAATGACAAAAGCAAACAAAGAACCTCTGAGTTTATTTGAGAATGATATATCTGCAGGATGTTAGCCAGAATACTAACAATAAAAGCTTGGCAGCTACATCGCCATCAGCTGAGACAACAATAGCAGGTCCTGGTGCTTACGGGGACTTGTTGGCTTTAGCATACTTCCAGTATGCTCAGAGTTTAGCTTGCAATCTCAATTTGTACGCTAAAAAGAATCAGTTAACAGTTTCTCAAAGAATCCACTTTTTATTTGTTAGTCAGGACTTAGAAGGTAACAACAATGGGCCTTAAATTAACACTAAAAGGTCATCTAAGTCTGTGGTAGCAAATGTACGTCTTAAAACAGCAGCAACACAGACTGCATCACAAAGAGGGAACCCTAATATAATCTACAGACTCTGGGTGATGACGTGTCACTGCAGGCTCACTGACTGCAACAAACGTGCCATCCTGGTGGGACGTTCAGAGGGGAGAGGCTGTTTGTGTGTGGGAACAGGGAGCATATGTGACCTCTGCATCTTCTGCTCATTTTGTTGTGAACCTAAAACTGCTATTAAGAAAGAAAGCCAGAGTCAGCTGCTTTCCCTCTTTGTCTCCCTCTGGTGAGTGCACGCCCCCATAGCAAACTTAAAAATGAAAAAAGAAAGAAAAGGGGCCAGCAGTGCCATGGTGGTTAGGGCGCTGGACTCCCATATGGCCGAACATGATTTGAGTCCCAGACCTGGCAACTTGCTTTCTCACTTTCCCTCTCTCCCTTCCTCTCTCTCTCTCTGTCACTCTCTGGTGAACACACATGTCCTATAGCAAATGAAAAGTAATAATAATAACAATAAATAAAATTAGAAGAAAAATAAAAGAAAGCCAATACCTTTGTTTTGTCGTAGGGAGTGTGTGGTCACCAGAGACAGAGACAGAGAGAAAATTACGCCCTAGGGCAGATGGCCACATTGTGGTCCCTTCTCCACTATTCTTCTCTTGGGATTTTGGGCATGCGCACATAAACACCTGGTGTCTTTTTCAAGCTGCCAGATTCAGAACTCAAACCATGCATTTGGACATGTGGGGTCCAGCCAGCTTAACCACGATGCCACTGGCTGACCCATCAATATCTTTTAAAACATCTTTTCCCTCACAGGGTGTTTGAAGCATGTAATGTGACTGCACTTTTCATGATTTTATGAAAGAAGACCTCTATAAATTATGCTAAGGTGGGACCAGCAGGTGGCATGGTGCTTAAGGCACCAGACACTCCCACATGGCCAACCACAGTTCAAGTCCTGGACCTGGTGGTTTGTTTTCTCACTTTCCCTCTTTCTAACTCTGGTCAAATTTAAATAAAATGAATGAATAAATTAAAAAATGAAATAAAAAATTCTTTAAAAAAATTATGCTAAGGGACCAGTAGTAAGTGTAATGGCTATGTCGCTGGACTCCCACCTGGTCGACTGCAGTTCAAGTCCCAGACCCAGTGGCTTAAAACTCACTCCAGGTGTGTGTGCGTGCGTGCCCAAGATCCCGAGAGGAGAACAGAGGAAAAGGGATTGTGGCGTGGCCATCCCCCCTGGGGCATGATTTCTCGCTTTCTGTCTCTCTGTCTCTCTGTCTGGTGAGTGCACGTGCCCTATAGCAAAAACCTCTCCAAAAAAAAAAATTGCATTAAGGTGATCTGAGTTATGCTTAATAACTATTTTTCCCTTCCTATTAACCCAGAGTTAGCTGTAACTGTGTACTACTGGGGGGAATACGTAACTAAGAAGAACCAGTTACCACCACTGCTGTAGTATAGCTGCAAACAATTTAAAAGTTTATGTTCTAGGAGACCTGACAGAGGCAAAGCAGTAAAGCAAGATGCTCTGCAACTCAATCCACATGGAAGGTTCCAGGTTGACGTCTGGAGACCTCCCTGAATGCACTGGGCATGTGACATGATCTGGGACTCGCTGAAGGCTGGGGTTGGACTGTGGCATCAGGATTCTGTTGGAAGTGCTCTCTCCCTTTCTGTATCTCTCTCACTCATGAAAGAAATAAATAAACTTTATTAAAAAGTGGCTCTAGCTTTAGCTTTAAAGAAAATTTTCTTAAGTTTATTTCTTGAGAGAAAGAGACAAAGACAGGCAGAGACCTCTGACAGGCTCTTGCCACACCCTCGATCCTTCCCCAGCCTCCAGTCAGCCAGGATCACAGGTATAAGGGTACCTGGCATGTTCAGATTGACCCAGGGGCCAAGCCCAGTGCCTTCCCATGTAGTTCCAGGAGTGTGCCACTATTGTTGGGTCTCTAGCTTCGGCTTTGAAATGGATACAGTGACCAAACCATCTTAGGCTTTAATTCTTCAGTATGAAGGGCAATCTGGCCCTGGACCACATTCATGAATACTATAGAAAGGATGAATAAGTGCAAGTCTTTAAAATGCTTAGGAACACTCAGATACCAATATTATTAATTACCCAGAGATTATAAATACTGTATTAGGGATAGGAAATTGATGTATGTGATTTGGGTGTAGGGGAAAATGTGGAAGTGATGAATTGCTATAGGTAAATCTGGTTATTGAGTCTTGAGTTGGTAGAGAAGAGAAGGTGGGCCATGTGAGGCAGGGGCTACATCAGAGGGAAGTCTTAGACCTCTTGAGTCCCAGACTTGGCAGCTTGAGAAATGCACCAGGTGAACGTGTGTGTGTACCCAAAATCCCCAAAGCTGGGAAGCAGAGCGTAGGGCTATGGTGGGATATGAGGATGGTCTCAATCATTTAGTGGAGGACTCTGGAAGTGGTATCCAATCATGGGGCAAGTGGAACCACTAGAGATCGAAGGACCGAGTTTAAAAATTCAACACCAGGACAAACAGAGTTGGGATCTACCTTGTCACATGGCAGAATTCTACTGCAATCCTCTCGGTCATATACCATTCACGTGGAAACATGCGGCCATATTTTTCTTCATAGTCCACAAGTTGGCGTTTTATCCAGGCATAGCGTCTGTCGATTTTGTCCAGCCAGGCAACCTCATGAGGGTGGGGAACAAAAACCACCCCAGTGCTCAGAAGTATTACCAATGGTTTAAGGAAATACATAAAAACACAAAACCAAGAAAAAGACAACCAACCTCTGTATTTCTCTTGGTTTTAAAGAGTCTAGCTTGTTTGTTTCTGTTTGTTTGTTTTTAAATTATTTTATTTAACTTTATTTATTTATTTTAATTTGACCAGAGAGGGACAGAGAGAGAGAAAAAGAGAGCAAGTGAGAAAGCAAGCCACCAGGTCTGGGACTCGAACCGCAGTTGGCCATGCGGGAGTCTAGCACCCTTAACCACCACGCCACTTGCTGGCCCCAGACTATCTTGCTTTTTACTTGATCCGGGGGTTGTTAACCTGGGGTCCTCAATTGGGCTTTAGGGGTCTGTAAATTTCCTGATACCATATACAAAGTTGTATGCATAGGTGCATTTTTCTGGGAAGATCTGTAGCTTTCAATGATATCTCCAGAGGGTCAGTGACCTCAAAATGGTTAAGAACCACCGAACTGTAAAGTCAGCCCATAGGGTTCACGGATCAACAATCAACACTGTAAGACACTAATGCTGATAATATATAAATCAGTGGGCTTGACAGCATTCAATTTTCAATAAAATTTAAGTATTACAGTGATCTTATTTGGTCAATACTTACATCTTGGTTTTCTTGAAAAAGGACTAGGTATTCTGACAGATGCTGTTTAATAAACTTTTTGATGATTTCCTGTTTGATTCTTGGGTCCAAAATATTAGCAACCAGACACGCATCTCGGAGGACATTGCTGGGTCCGCCTGGCCTCTAGTAAAACAAACATCAAGCACCAGTTCAAAAGCCAGAAAGAACCTTTAAATCTCATGGCATCTAACAGTTGCTATTTCTCCTTTCTCTCCCACTGTTGATATTACTCCCACTCCCTGGCTACTTGTTCTTTCTACCATGAAGGGATACTTAGGTTACTTGCTTCAATGAAAGAATCACTAAGCAGCAGCCAACATACAAACTACTCTGTGAAGCAGCAACGACAGTTTGGAAAACTGGACCAGCAATGATCATCGGAAATTCTTTCAGAAGCCTACAAAGTAAGAATGACATCAGCCTGATGTCAGAAGACTTTGTTGAAGAAGCTGAAAACCTACATGACACCAATCTTATTCCACATAAGCCACTTTCCCTGATTCCAACCTCTGGGATTCCTGTGGGGCTTTGTTTTGTTTTTGTTGTTGCTGGAGAGCCTATGTGCTCACTAGAGAGAGGGAGAGAGGGAGAGAGATGGAGAGAGAGGGGGAGAGAGAGAGAGAGAGAAAGAGAGAAAGAGAAAGAGAGAGAAGTACTCTCCATGGGGAATGTTCATGCTGCAATCCTTTCTCCTCCACCTCTTCCAGTTTGGGGAATTTAGGGGTACACACACACATTCACCTGCCTGGGACTCGAAATGCTTGGTCAGCCACACTGTGCAGGACTTGGCCGCCTTACCCACCAGGCCATGGAGCCAGCCCTCCAGTTCTTAAAGTGTTGTATTTGTCTCAAACAGCATGAAAACCTTTAAAATCTCAAACCAGGCCAGACACTGGTGTGGTGGTTAAGGCAGCCAGATCACACATGGCCAATAGCACAGTTTGAGTCCTGGACCTAGTGGCTTCAAAAACATGCCACATGCACACGTGCATGTGTGCCCCAAATCCTGAGAAGAGGTTTGAGGAGAAGGGACTTCAGCATGGCCACCTTCCTGAGGGTGCTTTCTCAGCCTCCCTCTCTCCAGCAAGCACACGTGCCCTGTAGCTAATTTAAAAAACCCAGAAAACCTAAAGCCAGGTTCCAAACCATCACACTTGTTTCACTGATGGTCAACCAACCAGACAGGCAGGCAAAGGCAAAATGTGGTGATTATCGGCCCCCGTGACCTGAAAAGAACAGCAGAGGGCTATCAAGGGGCTGTATTAATGCATCACAACAGGAAGGTCTTTACACTGAAAGAAACTCAATCTCGCTGAACCTTTCATTTTAGTCAATCACTGAGTGAACGTGGTTGGCTGAATGTACTATAGTAAAAACGAACAGTTGGAATCTACTCTTGGCTTGGTTAAATAGCTAGGTAGCTTTGGTGTAGTTACTTATCCTCAGCTAAAAAACAATAAAAGTCAGTTCTAATCACTGTGGCACAAGTGCCCTGTGAGGCCGAAAATCATATGACCGATCACAGGTTTGGATCCCTGGGTCTACCTAAAAATATGCTGGATGCATGTGGATGTCCAGGATCCTGAGGGGCTGGAGGGCTGGAGAAAGGGGACTGCAGCATGACAAAACCTTGTAAAGGTATTCTCTGTTGTTTTTTTTTTTTCTCTTGTGCACATGGTATCATGAAAAATAAGACTTTAGGTGATAAATAAGGTTCTTCCAAATCAAGCTATTTATCTTTTCTTTCTTTTCTTCTCTCTCTCTTTCTTTTTTATTTTTTGGTCAACTCTGTCCAATTCTATCTACCCCAACTGAAGTTCAAATGCTTCAAGGTTTACCCAAGCTGCCTGAGACCTACACTGTTAAAATTCTGGCTTACTCAATGCTCAGTGGACTGTTACACTGCCCCTATAACACACGCACTGTTCAACTCTTGCTCATAGATGAAAATGTTTGACCTGATAGAGAAATTACAGAGGTAAAAACCTATGGTTCAGGGAACCAGCAGTTAGTGTAATGGCTATGTCGCTGGATTCCCATGCAGTTGACCACGGTTCGCGTCCCGGACCCAGTGGCTTAGAACTCACGCCGGGCGCATGTGCATGTGTGCCCAAGATCCTGAGAGGAGAATGGAGAAGAGATTGCAGCGTGACCATCCCCCCTGGAGGGTGATTTCTTGCTTTCTGTCTCTCTGTCTCTCTCTGTCTGGCGAGCGCACGCGCCCTATAGTGAAAACCTCTCAAAAAAAAAAAAAAAACAAACCTATGGTTCATGGGCTCAAGGTTCTTTCTTTTACAAAAGATTTATTAGGAGGATCAACTGGTGGCATGCTGGTTAAGGTGACTGGACCTCACATGGCCAACTGTGTGGTTCAAGTCCTGGAACCGGGGGCTTCAGAAACATATCAAGCACATATGCATACATGCCCAAATTCCCAACAGGAGGGAGAAATGGTGAAGAAGGGATTGCAGCATAACATTCCCTATGTGGGGTGCTTTCTTACCCCACAACCCACCTATCCCACCCCCATCTCTTTCTAGAGAGCACATGTACCCTCTGGCAAAATTTATTTTTTTGTTGTTTTTCAGGTTGGTTTTTTTAGAGAGATTTTTAGTTATAGGGTACATGTACTTGCCCGAGAGACAGAGAGATAAAAAATGAGAAATCACCTCCTAGGGAGGATGGCCACACTGCAACCCCTTCTCCTCTAGTCTCCTCTCAGGATTCTGGGCATGTACACACGCCCCCAACATGAGTTTTAAGCCATCAGGTCTGAGACTTGAACCATGGTCAACTACATGGGAGTCCAACGACATAACCATTATGCCATCTATTGGTCCCAAATATTTTTGAAAAGTACTTTACTAGGGAGACTGGCAGATGTTGTGGTGGTTAAGGTGCTGGACTCTCACATGGGCAACCACAGTTTGAGTCCTGGACATGGAGGCTTGCTTTCTCACTCTCTCTCTCTCTCTCTCTCTCTCTCTCTGGTCAAATTAAAATAATAATAAATAAAGTTAAATAAATAATTCTTTTTAAAAATGCTTTACTAGGTTACTTTGTATAATTTTTTAAAAAATCTTGATTTTCATTTGTGAAGTTGGAATAGTAACATAAAGTATTTAAGTCAACAGCTTTTAAAAAAAGGAAAAAAGAAAATCCTTAAAAATAATTAAGTCACCGAGCCAAAGAAAAGGCAGGCAAGTTGTTAATGAAAAACCATTTTAATTTCATTTGCTGGGTGGGATCTGGGGAAAAGATATAAGGTCAGTCATGGCTAGGTTCTTCAATAGTAAATAGGAAAGATGGGCTTCCTCCACATCTTTCTGAAACTTCTTGAAACGAGAATGGGACAGGAGAGGGTTGGAAAGCAGAAGCTGGCCAAGGAAGAGTCCAGTGGTAACATGAGGGAGTATTCTTGTCATCCCTTTCACTTCTATGACCTGCAGCTCCTCATGCAGTGAACTGGGGCAATGGCTTTCTGACATCTCTCCCCCCCAACTCCACCTGGCGGTTATGTCAGATGACTAAGGACTGCAAGATTCTCAAAGAAAAATGCTTTACAAACAAATATATGATCACCAGTGGACAACCACAAAAGATGAGGACGTTAAAATCAGGAGCAGGTTTTCTATAGAAAGTAATCTACAAAAGCTGGGGCAGCCACTCCCACCTACTTCCTAAGTTTCCTTTATGAAGCACAAAGAAAAAGTGATTAAGATATTTCCAGTTATTGAATTATAAAGCAGATCCAGGAAACATTCCTTGGCTCAGTAAATGAATGTATATCCCCTATCTCCACCCACCAAGCACAGCAAGGAATGCTGGTAACCCATATGTGCTTCATTTTTGCCTTGAACAAGTCTTTCTCCTCGAATAGCTCAAATAATAGAGAAAAAAAGCTTCTGAAGGTTCTTCCCTCCCCAACACATGCAAAGCATTAAGATGACATCTGCTACAATTTGAACGATAGACCTAAAAGCAGTTACCCGACCACAATGACAGCCAAGTGAGGGAAAGCTTGTTACATGAGAAGTGTAACCAATAGCTTACAAGTGAAATACTGAGGGCTTCGCAGACACAACACAAACAGCTTAGGACTACCAGTGGGAGCTCAAGGGCATTAATTCCCAAGAACAGGATTATGATCATTAAAAGTGAGTCTCTTAACTGTGTTACTCTGAGAGTTACATAAGCTGGGGGATGCTCCTCCCAGCTGTCTTTCCACCAAACCAAAACCACTAAGTTATGTAACAATCCTAAAAAACATTGTGGCTTGAGGATTATTTTTTTTTTTAACACAGCCATGAGAAAAAAGGAATTTACAAAGCAGAACAGATAAGTTTAACATACATTAAATTAAACCAAACTAATCCTCACTTTTTGATGCTGGAAGAACACAGATGAGGAACTGACATCACTTGGAGATATTTTTTAATTTTAAATCATTATTTTATTTAACTTTATTTATTATTATCAACATTTTCCAGTTTGACCAGAGAGAGACAGAGAGAGAGGGAAAGTGAGAAAGCAAGCCATCAGGTCTGGGACTTAAACCGTGGTCAGCCATGTGGGAGTCCAGCACCTTAACCACCACGCCATCTGCTGGCCCCAATCACATTGAGATTTTTAAAAGCAAGGATGGTCTTATTACCCTGAATTTTCAGCAAAAAGATTTAACAGCTGCTGGCAAAATACTTCTGGGATAATTTTGGCGAGTATGAACGATAATACCTAAGGACTGGAGGGAAAATGCAAAACAGTACCTTGGTACCCTGGGAAGGAAATGCTTCCTCAAAATCAGCCAGGATCTGCTGGCCTAACTCGGTCTGTGCAGCCTTCACTCTGGAAAAGAAAACATATCATTGCTTGACATAATTCTCAAATATCTGTAAGCAATTATGCACTAATCCATAGGGGTCGGGGCTGCTGAAGTCTTAAGAGGTCATCCAGGAAGGGGAGAGGAGCATGTGGCTAGATAAGAGAGGTTACATACTAGTTATATTAATAGTTAGTAGCAAGTTAATGACCAGGATTCAGGCATCTGATTTATTTTCAGCATGGACTTTTCCATATCCCAAAATTCTTCTAAGCTACCTCTCACCTGTGGTACAATATGTGAATCTTTACAAAATTTCACTAGGGGATAGTTAGATTGCAAGGAAATATTAGGTGTATAACATCCAAATAAAATATGAATCCATTTTGCCTTATTGGTTTAAGTGTTCTTGACTGCTTAGAGCACAGAATAAGGAAGAGGGTTCCACACTGTCTCGGTGAGATTTTTGTTTTTTGCATGAGAGAGAGAGAGTAAGGTGGATATGAGTACCCTCCACAGAATCAGGTCCTGCCACAATCCCCTGCTGATGGTATTCCAGCCTATGGAATCCTGGGCCTCAGGCCAACTGGGCCAGCGACTGGAACCAAGGTCACCGAGGGGGGTCTATCCTCTCCAAGCAGCCCATTACCACTGTGCCACAGAGTAAGCCCGTTTTTCTATATTAGCCCATAAATTCACAACAAGTTCTTCAAGCTGAAAAAGCCTGAACAAAAAGAACATTTTCTCAAGTAAAAAAAGAAAAAGAGCCAAACGATAGAGTGATTTGCTAATTCAAAGTGAAGACCACTGAATGAAGATTTAAGTTCAAAAGATTGTATACAAAGACCAAATTGCAAGGAAAACCAGTTAGAAAGGGGAGGCCAGTGGTTTGCATGTGTGTTAGGAGTGCCAGAAATATTTGCTGGCTTGGATGGGAGAAGAGAAAGGCAGCTAGGAGGAGAACAGGGCCATGCATCAGCACCCCTGACATCCATCCATCATGTCCTCTGTGCCCTCCAGCTGCCTGAGGCTGGGGTGTGGGGTGTGCCTGACACCAGCCCGCCTCCACAGCTAGCAGGCTGGCTCTGAGGCTGCTGCTGAGCCACCCCAAGCCTGAGGCAAATATTTTATCTTCGTTAAAAGCACCAGAAAACAACATGCTTCCTTTCTTGGTCTCCGCCCTCTTACTTCAGAATTTACTTTATGAAGTTTCTAGAAATAGTGAACAGCTCAAAAACCACAATTTCTTTGGATATTAAGAAGTATCTGGCAACCTGCTGAGTTTCTTTCTTTCTTTCTTTCTTTCTTTCTTTTTTTTTAATGAGGGGATAGGCACAAACCAAAATTTTTTTTGTTATAATTATTGCCTTAGTCCAAATATTTTCCAGGGTTTTTCTACTACCTTCAAAAAATTTTAAACACGCTTATAGTTGGGTTTGTGCCTTTTTAGTCTGTTTTCAAAGGGGCCAGAAATGACCCAGATAAGGCAATTTCTGGAACGCCCCCTCCACCCCATCAGAATCCAGGCCATCCATCCAGCATTGCCCAAGAGACAATGGGAAACATTCCTTCAGAGTGAACTCTGATATGAAAGGAAAGACATACTTTCATAAAACTGTACCTCAGACCATCTTGTGACTCCCACAAAATGAAACAACAGATGGCCTCCTTCAGTGCCAGGTCACAAGACAAGGCTTCCAAAGGCTCAAAGGCTCAGGCCCCTCTGTTCCGACCCTCTTCTTGGATGCGCCAGCTCTGCCTTAGCCAGAGGTGCTCATGGTTATATTCTCAGGGCTACTGATCATCTCAGTGACAGCGATGGACCCAGCTCTACCTCCGTCACTAGCCCCCCATTCCCTAAACCCATGTCCTTGCTGATTCTGAAGAGAGGGGGCTGAACAGACAACCTACCAGGGGGTTTGGCACTACCAGTGTATGCAGGAGAGGGTAGTGACCAGACTTCTGATTGGCAGACTTCCTTGCCATGCTCTTTCATCTATTTTCAGAGACAGCTTTTGAGACAGGCTAGACTCAGCTGTGATCTTGTCACTCCCTGTACATGGGCCACAACGCAGAATGGCTGTGAAAAAGAGGGTGGGCTGCCTGTACTAGATGGCCTGTACTGGATAACTTTCAGTGTCCTCTTCAGCATGGACTATTCTGTAACGCCCACCGTACGGCGCTTCGCTGACAACAGCATCTATCTTTATGGGTGGTTGCAAGGTGGATGCATAATTAATGTGGGAGCAGAAGAATAAGCTGTGCACGTAAGAGCTTTCAACACAGTTTCTGAAGTGCTGGTTAGTGACTCAGATCAAAGAGCAATCTTTCTCTTACAGACATTACTGATGGTATCTATGAGCCCAAACAATCACCACCTGTGTTGTCAGGGGGAGATGTGAAGCTTCATCTGTACAATCGATAGTCTAAACTGGATCCTAGAAAAGTCAACAGACTTAAACGATGCGCTTCTGGCCTCACTCCATTAAATTCCTTCCTCTTCTAACAATGAAAAAGTACGATCTTACTGTAAAGAGATGAATTAACTGAGACTGTCAGCACACAAACATGTGTTGAACTTCCAAGATTTACTTGTCATCCTTATGAAAGTTAGCCTGCCAGTAACAGAAAACGGGGTAGGGCCAGCTGGGTAGCATGAAGGTTAAGGTGACAGAATCCCACATGGCCAACTCATGGTTTGAGTCCCGAACCTGAGAGCTTGAGAAACACGCCAGGCACGTGTGTGTGCCCAAAATCCTAAGAGAAGGGATAGCAGCATGACCATCCTCCCTGAGAGGTGATTTCTTACTTTCCCTCATTCTATCTCCTTTTGTAGTGAGTGCACACATCCCACAACAAAACTGAAATAAATAAATAAATAAATAAATAAAAGGTAACTGAAAATTCCTCTTGGCATGCAGCTACTATATTCAGCCTGTTGGATGGTGGCAACCCAATGCTGGTCCCTCTTAGGAAGCAAAAGATTTATGTGCTGCCCAGAAAGGAAAGTCAGCCTCTGGCATCCTCTACGCCATGAGGACTTCAATGCTGTTCCAAGATGCCCTTCCTAAATGTGTTTTTAGTTTGTATTTTTTTTTTTTGAAAACCCAGGGTGGTCAGCAAATGAACAGCAAATTACAAAAATATTTCAGACCTTTGTAGATAAAGAAATCCTGACCCTTGGATTACTTGTGAATGACAGTCCCAGAAAAATACCCTCCACAGTTCCCAAATGAATAAAATGACCTCTCAAATACATAGTCTGTACTGAACAGAGTGGTCAATTAATCAGATGTTAATTACCAGACAGATACTATAAAGACACTATAAAGTATCTGAACTTAGAATCTTAGTGTTCTAAGATTCTAAGTGTGACTCAGTGGAACACTTTCAAGCTCGTCAAGGAAAACCCTCATACTTACTTTCTTTCCTTTTTTTTTTTTTTAAGAGAGGTTTTTGCTATAGGGCACGTGCACTTGCCAGAAAGACAGAGAGGGACAAAAAGCAAGAAATCAACCCCCAGGGGAGTAGCCATGCCACAATCCCTTCTCTTACATTCTCCTCTTGGGATCTTGGGCACACACGCACATGTGCCCAGCATAAATTTAAGCTACTAGGTCTGGGACTCAAACCATGGTTGACTAAACCACTCAAACCAGGGATGTACCCATTACGCCATCTGGTGGTCCCAAACACCCTCATACTTTCCAAACTGAGGAGGCCTAAGAGGAGCCTGCCACAGTCACACAGCTAATTAGACCTGCTTATTCCCTAGCTCACTTTTTTTCACTAAACCATGTGACCTCTCAACCTGTCAAGTCTTTCTCACAGATAAGAAGTGAGAAACAGCTCTGAAAAAATATATTTTAGTTCAAGGGTTTCACCGGTTTCAAGAGAGTACAAGAATCGTCTATTCTTTCTCAGTAAATATCAACTGATGACTAGAAATACTTGCTTTCATAGATACGCTGAAGCCAGGAGATTTTAAAATGTAGAGCTCTTAAAGAAAAAAAATCCTTGCTCCGACACTACATTAAACATGAAAGTATTTGCCAGAAGGGTAGTTGGAAGAAATAGCTATATTCAAATAAAGACTTATGAACTTCATATTTCAAATATATAGGCAAAGATTTCAGAATACAACCTTTCATAAACTTCTATAATTTATAGACAGCAAGACAGGAGAGAAAGTGAAGCAATGCATATAGGGTATAACTTTCCTGCCACCTCCCCTCCCTGCAAACAGCTATCGCTATCATTTCCAGATGGTTCTACCATCACCACGTAAACACAGAGGAGGAAAAGTCACCAGAAATGATGTTAAAAATGAGAAGTCTGGACTTCCCTCAAACTTTTAGCACCTCTTTAAAAACATAGTCAAGCAATGAAAACAAGCAGCTTTCTCCTCTCGTGTTCTTTTGTTACTTAATAGCACATCTTCTGCATTAACAGAACATATTCTACACGAAATTATTATAAATCGTGGCTGTAAATGAACTAAAAGGAAAGCAGGGGACCAACTGGTGGAGTGGTGGTTAAAGTGACTGGATCCTACATGGCCGACTGAGTGGTTTGAGTTTAAGGCCCAGTGGGCTGAAAAACACACAAGGCACATGTGCGTGCATGTGCAAAATCTAAGAGGAGGGAGAAATGAAGATGCGATTGCAATATGACCATGCCCCAAGGGGAGGGAGGGATATTTTCTCTCTCTGTCTCTCTGGTGGGCACACATGCCCTCTGGCAATTAAAAAAAAAAGCAAAGAACATGAATAGACATTTCTCCAAAGAAAATATATACATAGCCCAATGAAAAGGTGCTCAACATCACTAATCATCAGGGAAATAAAAATCAAAACCATAGTGAGGGGGGCGGTCGGGGGCTTCCGCCCTCTGCGCAGCCCCGCGCCGGGAACGGCCTGGCCCCCCTCCGGGGGCCCCGCAGCAGCCACGCGCCGGGAACGGCCTGGCCCCCATCCGGCCGGCCTCCCTGGCCCCTCCGGCGCTGGAGCGCCCAG
>NW_006204759.1:645680-716915 GCF_000334495.1 Tupaia belangeri chinensis | reverse complement strand
GGATATTTGATGGCTGCAGGGAGCGGTATGGGCCCAGCTGGGTTCTACTTTATAGTATGCTCTTTTTACTCACTGGGGTTTAGGCCTAAAGTCAGACTTGAGTTCATGTATAGGTATGTGTCAGCTGCGATAACTATTGGATATATTTAGACTAATTAAGTTCACTGACAGATCATTTGGGGAGGGGGGAGGCATGGAGGGCAATCATGGATGCCAGGGACAATGTGGGAGGAGAATGGGTCATAAGTGAGGGAGGGGGATGGGGAATCTAGGATGGTAAAACAAAAGGCAAGGTATGCAGGACACAAGAATTGGGAAATTATTTGCTGAGAACATATATGTTGACATGCTTGATTGAGCCAATGCACAGTGTATTTTGGATGGAAAATTCATTTGTGTGTTGTGATGGGAAAAAAAAAATTATAATAATAATAAAAAAAAAACCATAGTGAGGGGGACAGCAGGTGGAGAGGTGGTTAAGGTGCTGAACTCCCACAAGGCTGACTGACCATGGTTTAAGTCCCTGAGCTGGCGGCTTGAAATTCACACTGGGCACGTGTGCGTTTGTGCCCAAAATCCTTTCAGGAGAATGGAAGAAAAGGGATTGTGGCATGGCTATCTCCCCAGAGGGTGATTTCTCAACTTTCTCTCTCTCTTTCTCTTCCTATCTCTCTAGCAAGCACACATGCCCTATGGCAAAAATCTTAAAAACAAGCCAACCATAATGAGATAACATCTTACATCCATTAGGATGGATGTTGTCAAAGGAGAAGAGGGGAGCAGGTAGGTGGCGTGGTGGTTAAGGGCACTAGACTCCCACATGGCTGACCATGGTTCAAGATCCAGATCTGGTGGCTTGCTTACTTACTTTCCCTCTGTCTCTCTCTTTCTCTCTCACTCTATCCCTCTCTGGTCAAATATAAATAAATAAACAAAGTTAAAATAATTTTAAAATAAAAAAAAAAAGTACAAGAGGGACTAGATGGCGGGATAGTGGTAAAACATGACATGACGCTCTGAGACTGATCCACACAGGATGTTCTGGGTTCACCTCCAGGATCTCTCTGAGTATGTAGAGTGTGTAGGTACCCATGATAACCATCATCCTGGGCTGACGGAGGGCTGGGTTGCATTGCACTGTTGGGATCCTGTTGGGGTTACTACCGTCTCTCTCTCTCTTACTTTGTGTCTCTCACTCATGGAAGACATAGATAAGGACAAAGACAACAAATGTTGGTGAGGGTATGGCAAAAAGAGAACACATTTACATTGCTGGTAGGAATGTAAACTGGTGAAGTCATTATAAACAACAATATAGAGCTTGCTTAAAAAGTTAAAAATAAAACTACTATGCAATCTCTCTCTGGGCTACACCCAACAGAAATGAAATCAGAACCTCATGGAGATATCTGCACGCTCACATTCATAATTGCCAAGACTGGGAAACAACCTGTCTACTGAGGGATGAATGGGATAAAGGAACTGTGGTGTGTATACAATGGAGAAGATTCTGCAATGGATGAACCTGGAGGATATTATGTTAAGTGAAAAACACCAGACACTGAGGGACCAGCAGTTAGCATAATTTCTAAATTGCTGGACTCCCACGTAGTTGACCACAGTTCGAGTCCCAGACCCGGTGGCTTAAACTCACGCCAGGCGCGTGCACACGCGTGCCCAAGATTTGGAGAGGAGAATGGAGGAGAAAGGATTGCGGTGTGGCCATCCCCCCTGGAGGGGGTGATTTCTCGCCTTCTGTTTCTGTCTCTGTCTTTCTGGCAAGCGCACGCACCCTATAGCAAAAACCTCTCAAAAAAAAAAAAAAAAAAAAAAAAAAAAAAACACAACCGCCGTTTTCAAAAAAAAAAAAAAAAAAAAAAAACTACATGACCGCTCTTGTGCGTGGAATCTGAAAAAAAAAAAACAAAGTCAATACAGTGGCCAGCAGGTGGCATAGTGGTTAAGGTGCTGGACTCCCACATGATGGATTGAGGTTCAAGTCCCAGACCTGGTGGCTTGAAACTCATGTCAAGCATGTGCGAATATGTGCCCAAAATCCCAAGAGAAGAATGGACGAGAGGGATTATGGTGTGGCCATTCCCTCTGGGAAGTGATTTCTCACTTATTCTCTCTCTGTCACTGGAGTGTGCACGTACCCTACAGCAAAAATCTCTATTAAAAAAAAAATCAATACATAGAAACAGAGAACAAAATGGTAGTTATTGTGGGGGGAGATACAGGCCAATGGGTACAAAGCTGCAGCTATACAGGATGAATAAATGTATAGATTTTCATATAGCATGAGGACTATAGTTAATACTGTACTGTACACTGGAAATTTTCTCTTCCAAGATCTTGCTATACCTTGTACAAAACCAGTTTTGTTGCATCTGTGCTATATTGAACTTTTCAATTAGTTCAAAAATGGTAACTCACTGGGACCGGCAAGTGGCGTGGTGGTTAAGGGCGCTGGACTCCCACATGGGCGACCACGGTTCAAGTCTTGGACCTGGTGGCTTGCTTTCTCACTTCCTCTCTCTCTCTGTCTCTCTCTGATCAAACTGAAAAATAATAATGATAATAATAATAAATAAAGTTAAGTAAAATAATTCTTTAAAAAAAATGGTAACTCACTGAAGGCAAAGACTGTAGACAGGTATCGGTAGGTAGACAGATAGATAAGGACAAAAGATAACAAGTGTTACTCATCTCTGCCTTCACTACCCCAGCACAGGGCCTGGAATAGAGAATATTTATAGTAAACACCTATGAGTTCAATGAAAGACAGAAAAAATAAATGTGAAAAATGGGTTGCCATGAGAGTATGACAGCAACCTCCCCATACCCCATCCACTGACAGCAAGTCTGCCTTCTCTAGTCAAGGCTCCTTCTTCCTTGCAACTCAAGTCCTGTGTGTCTGCTTTCTTGGCTGCTTCCCATTCCAGTCTGACATGGCAATCGGCCAGCTCTAAGTGTGAAGGGGTTAGGAAGGATGAGGGAAAGGGTGGCGACTTCCCTAACCTTCTGCCAAATCCTATTCCGACATTCCTTAATAGTCCTTTGGCATTTCCACTGTAAGGTGGCACGCTGAGCTCGTGTTGCCACCTCCCATTCCTGCCCGAGACCTTTAGAAATAATGAAAAGATTTGTGTAAAAATCTAGAACCAAGCAGGAAAAGAAGTGGTAGACTAGAAACTCTGAGGACAATCTGGTAGGACAGGATTGAAGATAGAAATCATTGCCTAAAAATGCTTCCCACAAATGAAAGACAGGAGGGAAGTGGATACCGGAAAGAGGAAAGTACAAACCTGGGCAACTGCTAGTGGGACACGTTGGGCTCCTGCAGTGAGAGTCACGAAGTAATCCACGTCTGTACCTCCCTGTTGACTCAGGTCAGGGAGTGGGTGTGGGCCCTTGGGTCTGAGAACCTCAGCAGCATTCAGAGGAGTGGACAACATCCAGAAAGACTGGGGAGCCTCCAAACTCAGAGGACGAGCCACTGGCAAACCCACCTGGTGGTTCCTGCAGGTCCAGTCCCATCTCATTGATATATTTAGTTAGTTGCTAGAGGTACATGCACTCACATATGTGCAAGAGAGAGACAGAGAGAGAGGGTACCCCCCCACCAGTGGGGCATGGTCATGCCACAATCTCTCTCTTCTATTTCTCCATTCCATCAGTTTTGGGCCTGTGCACACATGCCAGCTATGTCTTTCAAGTCACCAGGGTGGGGTTTCAAAGTGCAGTCAGCCATGTGGGATCTGGCCACTCTGCACAGTGCTTAACTGCTGTGCTGCAAGGCCAATAGTAAAGTTAAATTAATAAAAATTCAACAGCAAGACCAGCAGTTGGTGTAATGGCTATGTTGCTGGACTCCCATGTAGTCGATTGTGGTTTGAGTCCAGGACCCGATGGCTTAAACTCACACCAGGCACGTGTGTGTGCGTGCCCAAGATCCCAAGAGGGAATGGAAGAGAAGGGATTGCGCATGGCCATCCCTTCTGGGGGGATGATTTCTCGCTTTCTATCTCTCTGTCTCTATCTTTCTGGCAAATGCACACACCCTATAGCAAAAACTTCTCAAAAGAAAAAAATTCAATAGCTAGACAAACAGCAGAATGGGCTTAAGTGAAGAATAAAGTAAAACAGGTGTAGGAAACTCTCAGAAGCCCAAAAGGACAAAGCGATGGAAAAGAAAATTAAGAACCACAGCAGCAGATCTAAAGTTCCAATGTTCTTTTAATAAGAATCCCACAGAGAGAGAATAAACAAAATCATAGATACTACTCAAAGGAAAAAAAAAGATGACAATTTCCTTTTAGAATATAAGAAACTCATAAGTCTTTAATAACAAAGCAACACACAGACACACAACCTTTGTCCTAGTAAAATTCTTGACTCCTCCAAGCCCCCAAATCTCAAATACTTCCAGAACAAAAGAAAAAGGAACAAAATAGGCTATTTTATAAAGGAAGAAGAATTAGATTGACTTCAGGTATTTAATAGACAACTGTGAATGCCAAACAATAGATTTGTCTATTCTACCATTCAATGGCTAAAAAGTACAAACAACTGAAATGCCCATCAACAGATGCCTGAATAAACAAAATGTGTTTTGTGAACACACACATACACGCACACACATACAGGAATATTCAGCCTTAAAAAGGAATGGAATCCTGATATATACTTGAACAAGAGGAATCTTGAAAACACATTACATGAAATCAGCCAGACACAAAAGGACAAATATTGTTTGATTCCCCTTACATAACAGACCAAAGGCAGGCACATTCATGGACACAGAAAGTAGAACAGGGGTTACCAGAAACTGGGAAGAGGAGGAAATGAGAAGTTATTATTTAACGGTGATACAGTCTGTTTGGGAAAATGAGAAATTTCTAGAAATGGACACAGTGATAGCTGCACGATAATGTGAATATACTTAATGCCACTGATTTGGACACTTTAAAAAGTTAAAATGGCAAATTTCATGTTAAATATGCATTTTACCATAATTTTTTTAAATTAAAGGGGAAAAAAAGAAAGTAGGAAATATGAATAGACTAATTACCACAGAAGAAGTGGAAAGGATAGTCAGAAATAGCCTCTAAATCAGATAGTACATCCAGATGTTTTGACAGGCAGGGTCTACCTGTGTAAGGCCGCAGATTAGATCATGTACATGAACAACTGTTCGTCCATTTTGTTCCCTTACCCTAACATGGCTGTCTGCTTCTGTAAACCTGCTTGCTCTTCCCATGAGAAAATAGCTTGTGCTAGCCATACAGAAAGCCATATCTGGGTCAATACCCTGTACCTGCTACTGTCTTTGCTAACTAGCCTGAAACCCTTTTGTTTAGCAATGTAACTGCTTGCATGGAAACCCCACTCCCCTCAGAAATAATTAACCTGCTTGATTCAGCTTCTGTAACTGCTTGCATAGAAACCCCTGGTAACTGACCCCCTATAAAAAGACTACTCCAACTTCAGTGGGGGCTACAGTTCTGACTCTCGGTGCCCCCCTCCCCCCCGAGCCTCAGATTCTAGTCGCTGGCCAGCTAATAAAGACTCCCTTTAAACTTAATCTGGCTTTGGTGGTCGTTCATTCAGTGGCACTCTACAACACACCCAGATATGACGAAAGATTAATGTCCAGAATGTATAGAGAGCTGCTATCCATCGATAAGAAAGAGAGAAGTAACTCAACAGATAAACAGACAAAAGACATAACCAGGCAATTCACAGAGGAGATGCAGACGGCCGAGCATCAAATAAAGAACCCTAATCTCATTAGTTACTAGGAAATGGACATTTTTAAAACTAGCTATCACTGTGGCCAGTAGATTGTACGGTGATTAAGGTACCAGACTCCTACATGGCCAACCACGGCTCAAGTACCAAATGTGGCAGCTTGCTTTCTCGCTTTCTCTCTCTTACGCTCATCAGAGAGAGTGCATGTGCCCTACAGCAGATTTTAAAATACTAATAATAAATAAAATTAAATAAATTTTAAAAAAAAACACATACCATTTTCCATCTATCAAATTGATAAAAATGAAAACTGACTATTCAAGTGTTGTGGAGGGTATAGGGAAATGAGTGCTGATACACTGTACAGATGGGTCTATAAATAAATAAACTTTTTTTTGGAGGACAAATGGGCAGTAGTTATTAAAATTTCAAGTACATATAAACCTATGACACAGAATCTACCCTAGAGAAATTCTTACAGATGTGTAAAAGGTCATATACATACACATACATATATATAAGGGTTTTTTTAAAAGAGATTTTTGTTGTAAGGTGTGTGCATTCCTGGAGAGACACAGACAGACAGAAAGTGAGAAATCACCCCCAAGGGGAAATGGCTATGCCAAAATCCCTTTTCCTCCATCCTCTTCTTGGGATTTTGGGTACACATGCACACATGCTTGGTTTGAGTTTGAAGCTGCTGGGTCTGAAACTTGAACTGCCGTTGGCCATGTGGGAGTCCAACATAACCATTATGCCAGCTGCTGGTCCTCCAAGTGTTTTTGTTTTGTTTTGCTTTGTTTTGAATTTTAATTTGACCAGAGAGGGACAGAGTGAGAGAGACAGGAAGGGAGAAAGCAAGCCACCAGGTCCAGGACTCAAACTGTGGTCAGCCATATGGAAGTCGAGAGTCCTTAACCACCATTCCACCTGCTGGTCCCCAAAGGGCTGTATTTTTAAAATTAGAAATAATCGTGATGCATAAATGGTTAAATAAACTGTGGCATGTTAGACCATGGAATTCTATGCATCAATGAAAAAGAATGAGGTAATAGTGTGCTGCTAGAACTTCAGATACAACAAAATGATAATTTTCTCTTTAACCTGATTCTTTTTTTCCTACCATTGTTGAGTTTTATTTTCAGATTCAGATCCAATGGAAAAAAAGGTAAATACTTAAAAGGAAGATGAGGACCGTAAAAGAGGATGAGGGGTGCTAAATTCAATGCCATTCCTATTAGAAAGAGCAAGAGGGAGAATACTGAGAAGGCAGAGACAATCATGATTGACCAATCCTAACCTTCCTTGCAGCAAGGAAGAAATGCAAGGGTTTGTGCTTAGCAGCAGCCATCATTTTCAACTCTGCCTTCTTAATTAGGCCTGACTACTGCGGGCAGTGTAGTCTATCCCACATGTTCTATTTTTTAAAATTTATTATTTTCTTTTCATTTTTTAAAAATTTGACCAGAGAGGGACAGAAGGTGGGAAAGCAAGCCGCCAGGTCTGAGACTCAAACCATGGTCGGACATGTGGGAGTCCAGCGCCTTTAACCACCATGCCACCTGCCGGCCCTCCCACATGTTCTTTTTATCAAAGTGACTTTGACATTTCTGTTAGACGGATGGAGGAAAACTATGCTCCTTCCTCTTCAGTCTCAGCAGCCTGTGACTAGAGATGCTATGTGATTTTCCAGGCCTGGTTCTCTTGGGATGCTCATTCTTGGAACCCAGCCACCTTACCATGAGGAAGCCAAGCAGCTCTTGGAGGACAAGCAAGGATCCCAGCCCACGGCCTGGCTGAGCTCCCAGGTGACAGCAAAAGCACCACCTTGCCAGCCACAAGAGTGAACCAAGGGGTCCTCCAGTCCCCTCATCAGCTGCCTCAGCTGATGCTGCATGCAGTGGAAAGAGCTGTTCCCACTGAGCCAGGCCAGAGGACATGACCAAAACCATTGTTGTTTTAAGCTACTGGGTTTTGTGATAGTTTGTTACAAGGAAATATATAACTAGAACAGTTTCTCTCACCAATGTGAACTACAGAGAGTTGTCCACTTGCACAACTGCAACGATCTATCACAGGTAGCTTCAGAAGACGTGGTAAATAGGAGGGATGCCTGAGTCAGGTAGAGTTAAATCGGGTAATGGCTGAGGTTCTTCCTACGGTAAGATTCTGTGCTGAGCATGCTCAGCTAAGTACTTAAGCACTTCCTAGAGCTATGTTTTCTTAAGGGGTGATCATTTTCTTCAATGATCTTTTACCTTTCAGAAAGCTGACGGATCTGGGGAATGCCCATATACTTGTGGAAATGCTCCAGAACATTCATTACACCCTGAAGAAGATTAGCAACTTCTCCATACTGTCTTCGCCTGGTCATGGCTCTGTAAGGAAATAAGAAGTTGAAAACTCTATTAAAACCTAAGAATCCAAGACACAGGGTTGGAACAATCTTCTTTACCTCTAAAACGGACATCGACTCAATTTACTCAGCCTAACTACGTGCAGTATAATGCACTGGGGGAGGAAAAAAAGAGACCTGGTCCACATTCTTGAGGTAACATCACTTAGTAGAGAGAGAGTAAAGTACACATCTAACTAATACCAACTAGGATGACTAAAATGAAGGGGGGGGGGGGGGGTCTTCAAAAAGTTAACGGAGGGGCCAACAGGTAGTATAGTAGTTAAGATGCTGAATTCCCACATAACTGACCATAGTTTGAATCCCGGACCCGGAGGCTTGAAACTCACACAAGGTGCATGTGTGTGCATGCTCAAAATCTAAGAGGAGAATGGAGGAGAAGGGACTGCAGCATGGCCTCCGGCGGGTGATTTCTTGCTTTCTGTCCTTCTGTCTCTCCAGCGAGCACACACACCCTATAGCAAAAACCTAAATGAAAAAAAAAAAAAAGAGTTAATGGAAAACAGACAGCATGAAAAAGCTTTTTTGAAAAATAATGATTATTTATTTATGGGACCAGCAGATGGTGTAATGGCTATATTGCTAGACTCCCATGTAGTCAACCGTGGTTTGAGTCCCAGACCCAGTGGCTTAAATTCACGCCAGGTGTGTGTGTATGCATGCCCAAGATTCTGAGAGGAGAATAGAGAAGGGACTACGGCATGACCATCCCCCTGAGGGGGGTGATTTCTCACTTTCTATCTCTCTGTCTCCCTCTTTCTGGCAAGCACACGCGCCCTATAGTAAAAACATCTCAAAAAATTATTTATTTAACTTTATTATCATTGTTTTTTTTAATTTGACCAGAGAGAGAGAGAGGGAGGGTGGAGAAAGTAAGTCACCAGGTCTGGGACATGAACAATGGTTGGTCATGTGAGAGTCCAGCACCTTAGCCATCATACCACCTGCTAGCCCCCAAAAAGTTTAATTATGTGTAGATTTAAAAAAATTGAGGGGCCAGGGCTGGCAGGTGACGTGGTGCTTAAGAGTGTTGAACCACCACATGGGTGACCGTAGTTTGATTCCTGGACCTGGCGGCTTGCTTTCTCACTTTCCCTCTCTCCCTCTCTCTTCTCTCGCTCTGTATCTCTCTGGTCAAATTTAAATAAATAAATAAAGTTAAATTAAATTGTTACTTTAAATAATTGGGGGCGGGGGGCAGATGGCATAGTTGTTAAGATGCTGGACTCCCACACGGCCAATCTCAGGTTCGAGTCCTGGAGGCTTAAAACTTACACCAGACATGTATGGGTGCGTGCCCAAACTCCCAAGAGGAGAATGTAAGAAAAGGAATTATAGCCATCTTCCTGGGGAAAGATTTCTCACTTTATCTCTGTCTCTCTTGTGTGTGGATGCATCCTATGGTAAAAATCTCTCTCAAAAAAATTGTTTTTGTACTGGGACCAGCAGGTGGCATAGTGGTTAAGGTGCTAGATTCCCACATGGCCTACTGAGGTTCAACTCCCAGACCTGTGGCTTGAAAATCACACTGGCATGTGTGCATACATGCCCAAGATCCCAAGAGGAAAATGGAGAAGTGATTGCAGCATGGCCATCTCCCCTGAAGGATGATTTCTCACTTTTCCTCTCTGTCTCTCTCCAGTAAGTGCACATGCCCTATGGCAAAAACCTTTGTTTTTTCTTTTTCTTTCTTTTTTTTTTTTTTTTTTTTGATTTTTTTTTTTTTTTTTTTTTTTTTTTGAGAGGTTTTTGCTACAGGGCATGTGTGCTCACCAGAAAAAGAGAGAGACAGAAAGTGAGAAATCATCCCCCCAGGGGGATGGTCACGCCGCAATCCCTTCTCCTTCATTCTCATCTCAGGATCTTGGGCACACATGTACATGTGCCCAGCGTGAGTTTAAGCCACCGGGTCTGGGACTCGAACTGCGGTCGACTACATGGGAGTCCAGCGACACAGCCATTATGCCAATTGCTGGTCCCTGGCAAAAACCTTAAAAAAATTTTTTTTGGACCAAAAAAACCCTCATATTTTTTATTCCATTTTCCACAAACTTTATATAGTCTCTCATATAAGTTATTTGCTATAGGAGGTACAATGGAATGTGTGAATGATGGATTCTCATTGAGTTGGGAGAAGGTAATCTGGGAAGATTATGATAGTATTTGGATACTATCGATTAGCATGCTTTTGACAGAAAACTGGGGTTCAGAGGTCATTACTTGAGAATTACAGAATATAGGCAAACCAAACACATCTTTCTAGGATACAACAAAGGGGATTTATATACATTTACATGTTAACTGAGATCTGTAGGTTTTAAGACAATGACTAATCAACTCTGTCAGAGATGTCTCCTTTCTTTACTGCTAGAGTTAATGAAGCTTACATAAAAGGATGCTGATAAAATCAACAGTTACACACAGCAAGGAAGTACAAACTATTAAATCTAAATTTTTCATTAGGGCTGGGCTCTTAAATTAAATTTATAATTTATGACTTCCCTTAAGAGGCATTTAAAAAGACAGGAGCAAGTTCAAGCCAAGGTGATTCACTGCCACTGCCTTTTTCTGACAGTTTGGTAGGAAACACTGAATACCTGGGGAAGAGAACAAAGGAGGCTGCTTTTTCAGTCTCCCGCTGGCCTGCTTTTCTCACTGACCCCTACTCACAGAAGGACCCAGGACTCTCCTGAAGCTCATGGAATGCCTATGAGAGATCAGGAAGGAGTCTGCCCCTTGTTTTCCGTCACTTCATTCCTTCACCCCAAGACTTCAGACATATGTCTAAGCTTCTGTGAAGATGTTTTCTCTATATACACACGGAATTACACTGAGGCTGGTGCAGGGGGAGTTCTCAGCCCGAGTGAGACCACATGGGTGACCCGGCCTATCAGAATCTTGCTAACAAAGGAGGCTTTGGTAGCTTCTTTGTTAACCAGTTCTTCTTTTTTAATAATGTTTCTAATGTTCTCATGTATTATCCCCTCTCTAAGTCAAACAGGAAGATACTGTCTTTGAAAAAGTGGGTTAAAATAAAAGTGGGTTGAACAATAAATCGAAGATCTGTTTCCAGATGGTCTCTTCAATGACAGTGCAACTCAGGCCCCACCAAACAGGACAATCTGCCACAGTAGAGGCTGTAGGGAATGGCTGGGTTGCATCACTTCACTTGCCTTAAAGGCAGAGATCTACCCAATGTAAGTGACTCCTATTCTTCGGGTCATTCTCATATGCTTCTGGGTCCCCTTCAGACTCACTTGTACCTCACTTCAAAGCTTCTGGTGTTTAAGTTTTAAAGTTCAGAAGATACAAAGCAAAAATGGTGACTGGGTATTTGTGCGACTGTACAGCAGAACTGCAGGTGACCAGAGTCCTAATGTCAGTAACTCATTCATCTGTCCATGCCAAGTGGACTGTCGGGAAGGTGATTGGGACAGCCATGCAAAACACTGCTAAAGTGAGAGTGACCAGGCTTGTTCTGAATCCCTATTTATTGAAGTATTTTAGTAAGAGAAAAACCTACTTTGCCCACAATGCCCTTCAGCAGTGTATAGTCAGGGATATCGTGCTTCTCAAAGCTTTACCTGTTCCACGAACAAAGCACGTGAAACATGAACTGCCTGAGATCGTGTTCAACGTTGGGAAAGTCACAGATCCAGTGACAGGAAAACCTGGGCGGGAACTCCCTACCTGGAGGGTCCAGTCAGCTCGGAAATCACCCACCTAACCAGAACTCTAGAACTCAGTATCTCTTCAACACGTGAAGGAGGATTGGAAGGAACCAACGGGAAAGATCCACATGTTCACTTTATGGGAAAAGAACTTTCTAGGATACAACAAAGGGGATTTATATACATTTACATGTTAACTGAGATCTGTAGGTTTTAAGACAATGACTAATCAACTCTGTCAGAGATGTCTCCTTTCTTTACTGCTAGAGTTAATGAAGCTTACATAAAAGGATGCTGATAAAATCAACAGTTACACACAGCAAGGAAGTACAAACTATTAAATCTAAATTTTTCATTAGGGCTGGGCTCTTAAATTAAATTTATAATTTATGACTTCCCTTAAGAGGCATTTAAAAAGACAGGAGCAAGTTCAAGCCAAGGTGATTCACTGCCACTGCCTTTTTCTGACAGTTTGGTAGGAAACACTGAATACCTGGGGAAGAGAACAAAGGAGGCTGCTTTTTCAGTCTCCCGCTGGCCTGCTTTTCTCACTGACCCCTACTCACAGAAGGACCCAGGACTCTCCTGAAGCTCATGGAATGCCTATGAGAGATCAGGAAGGAGTCTGCCCCTTGTTTTCCGTCACTTCATTCCTTCACCCCAAGACTTCAGACATATGTCTAAGCTTCTGTGAAGATGTTTTCTCTATATACACACGGAATTACACTGAGGCTGGTGCAGGGGGAGTTCTCAGCCCGAGTGAGACCACATGGGTGACCCGGCCTATCAGAATCTTGCTAACAAAGGAGGCTTTGGTAGCTTCTTTGTTAACCAGTTCTTCTTTTTTAATAATGTTTCTAATGTTCTCATGTATTATCCCCTCTCTAAGTCAAACAGGAAGATACTGTCTTTGAAAAAGTGGGTTAAAATAAAAGTGGGTTGAACAATAAATCGAAGATCTGTTTCCAGATGGTCTCTTCAATGACAGTGCAACTCAGGCCCCACCAAACAGGACAATCTGCCACAGTAGAGGCTGTAGGGAATGGCTGGGTTGCATCACTTCACTTGCCTTAAAGGCAGAGATCTACCCAATGTAAGTGACTCCTATTCTTCGGGTCATTCTCATATGCTTCTGGGTCCCCTTCAGACTCACTTGTACCTCACTTCAAAGCTTCTGGTGTTTAAGTTTTAAAGTTCAGAAGATACAAAGCAAAAATGGTGACTGGGTATTTGTGCGACTGTACAGCAGAACTGCAGGTGACCAGAGTCCTAATGTCAGTAACTCATTCATCTGTCCATGCCAAGTGGACTGTCGGGAAGGTGATTGGGACAGCCATGCAAAACACTGCTAAAGTGAGAGTGACCAGGCTTGTTCTGAATCCCTATTTATTGAAGTATTTTAGTAAGAGAAAAACCTACTTTGCCCACAATGCCCTTCAGCAGTGTATAGTCAGGGATATCGTGCTTCTCAAAGCTTTACCTGTTCCACGAACAAAGCACGTGAAACATGAACTGCCTGAGATCGTGTTCAACGTTGGGAAAGTCACAGATCCAGTGACAGGAAAACCTGGGCGGGAACTCCCTACCTGGAGGGTCCAGTCAGCTCGGAAATCACCCACCTAACCAGAACTCTAGAACTCAGTATCTCTTCAACACGTGAAGGAGGATTGGAAGGAACCAACGGGAAAGATCCACATGTTCACTTTATGGGAAAAGAACATTTTCTCAGTTTTATCATAAACTACCCAGTTACTCTTATGGTATATTATTCAATAGCTAAAATTAAATGAAGAACCTGTTATAACTTTTCATAAAGCGTTATGGTCATGTTTCAAATGTTCTTTTCAGTAAAGATGTTTTTGTGTTCACTCAGTGTACCTAGCAATCTGCCACATTATTTTGTAAGCATAGTGTTTTAGAAGATAGATTGGGTTTGTTACATTTTCATTCAAGGGAATCTTGAATTAGATCCCTTATTTTGGGAGAATATCTTTTGATATAAACAGATAATCCCATTAAACAATATTTTTATTCTATATTTTAAATAAATTTAACTTTTCTCTGATTTCATCAGTTCCAAAGGGAAATAATTAACATGCTTGTAATCAGATTTTTTAAGATTAAGCCATATTAATAAGAATGTTGACATGATGGAAATAAAATTTAAAGTTTTATGTTACCTTTTTTAAATATCCTAGGCTAGATCAAAGATCTAAGATCTGACACACATAAATTGTAGAACTTTTCACACATGCATTTGAGTTGGAGAGTGTCTGAGTTTTGCTGTAGTTCATTAATAAACTGGGATAACTTAAAAAAAAAAAAAAAAAAGGTGACTGGATGCTGAAAGCCAGTTTGCAACAAGTGCAGGAACCCAAGACTTTCCTGGCTGAAAAGCGAATAAACCTACCATGCCATTTTCCCTAGGTATTACATTCTCTGTGGACACAAAAGAGAAAGTTTGCATTGCTTACTCCAGAGAGTCAACCCCGCCGGCCAGCATGTGCAGGTGGTTGAGCGTTGTGATCGAGGTGGTCAGGTGGCGTTTGGCATGATCTAACTGCTTAATGTCGCGGGTGATTTCTTTAACCTGAATATGGAAAAACACAAGCGAGAAAGTCAGAAGCTTAGGGAAGATGTGAAAGCCTCTGCAAGCACAAGGCAAATGAAGCAAGGAGAAACACTTCCGGTGAGCCTTCAGAGAAAACGTGGACATTCTCACAACATAAAAAAATAATAATTTCCAATCAACTCATTTAAAATGTTTAAGGAATCATTTAATTTTATTTGTTATTAATACTGTTCTTTTAATTTGCTATAGAGCACATGCACTTACCAGAGAGAGAGAGAAAAGTGAGAAAGCAACCCACAAGGTCCAGGACTAGAACCATGGTCAGCCATATGGGAGCCCAGCACCTTAACCACCATGCTACTTGCTGGCTCCGGCCTGTTTAAATTTAATTTGGCATTTCTTCAGATTTTACTCCTAATTACAAAACCCTTCGTAGGGAGAATAAAATGAACTTTACTTTTCACCCCAAGTGGAATGACCTAAATAGTAATTTAATATTGTGCATGTGTGGTACCAGAGCCCAACACAGCACACCTCTTAAATAAGATCAGAGAGTTATGGGGGGGCCAGCAGGTGGCATGGTCACTAAGGTGCTGGACTCCCACATGGCCAACCATGGTTTGAGTCCTGAATCTAGCAACTTGCTTTCTCACTTTCCCCTTCTCTTGCTCTCTTTCTCTCTATCTCTTTGGTCAAATTAAAAAATAATAATAATAACATATAAATACATAATTTAAAAATAAAAAAGAAAGTTATGGGAGAGGGTTTCAAAAATTCACAGAAAATGCTTATTATGGAAAAAAAAACTATAGCATGGATTTAATTTTTTTTCTTTTGCATCAAAATACACTTGTACTTTAATTCCATTTTCCATCAACTTTCTGAAGATTCCTGTATCCTTCTGACACTGGAGGTACTGGGTTCAATACAAAATCGCTATTAGTCAGCTAACTATCCAGATGATCTTTACTGAAACTGGGTTTATTGCCTAGGTCTCCAGAAAGAAAAGGCTTTCTCTTGAATCTCAAGACTGAAATGTAACCCCTGTAACATAGGCTTCACATGCAACACCCTAAGAGGACAGCAGCAGTCGCCAGGGAGTGGGACGGCAATCTGGGGAGTAAAAATCTGAAACTGTGGACCCAGCAGGTCCAAGAGAAACTGATTCTGGGAATGCGAGAATATTTCAGTTACTAGAAACTGTATTCAACAAAGAAGTTGGACAAATTCTGCAACTTCACTAACATCTAGATGAAATTTTCCACTAAACCAAGTCTATACTGACCAAGAAACTACCCAAGAAACAGTAACTTTGGTTTCCCTGGTTCTATGACACCTGGAAGGAAGGGAGTGCCCTGGATACCTGGGACAAATATTCTAGTCACTGGCTAGGTAGAGTTTCCATTAAAGTGAAGAACTCAGGAGTGAGTGTAGATCATGTGACCTATCCTTCAGTGTTTGATACCCTGAGTGAACTCATAGAGATGATGAAGTGGGGGGTTGGGGGGGAAGGCACGGGGCAGACAGTGGAGCAGCAGTAAAATGCAATGCTCTGAGAGGCAGACCCACAAGGGAAGGTTACTGGTTTGAGTCCAGATTTCCCTGAGTATACCAGGCATATGTGTGCCCAAAATCTAGGCTGGTTTGGAGCTATGGATGGATCGCGGCATCAAGATCCTCTCAAGTGTGTTTGCTCTCTTACATACGTTCATGAAATTAAAAAATAAAAGTAAAAAAATAAATAAAAACCTTAATGGCTCAATTCCACACCCATGAACCTACAAGGTAAACAGGGATCTTGGCAGTAAAAAGCCTTTTCCATGGACAGTACTGTGTTAAACCTGCCTCTGTCTATATCTTTAGGTCATCAAACTACTTCTATTTCCACTGCTTAAAAAGGGGGGGGGAGGGCAGCAGGTGGCATGGCAGTTAAGGCCACTGGACTCATACATGGCTGACTGTGGGTCGAGTCCCAGACCTGTCAGCTTTCTTTTTTACTTTCTTCTCTTTCTCTCTCTCTCTCTATGATGAGTGTGTGCACCTGTAGAAAAAAAATTAAAAAACAGTAATAATAAATTAATTAAATAAATAATTCTATTTTTAAAAAAAGGAAGGGGCCAGCAGGAAGCATAGTGGTTAAGGTGCTAAACCCCCACATAGCTGACTGCAATTCAACTCCTGGACCTTGTGGCTTGAAAAAATCCTACTGGATGTATTGTGTACTTGCCCAAAATCCTGACAGGAGAATGGAGGAGAAAAGACTGTTGTGTGGCCATCTCTCCAGGGTGGGGGGTGATTTCTCATTTTCCTTCTCACCGTCTCTCCAGTTAGTGTGACTAACAGCCACTGTCACTCTGTGGCAAAAACTTCTTTATTTTTTTTTGGAGAGGCTTTTGCTACAGGGCGCGTGCACTCGCCAGAAAGACAGAAAGCGAGAAATCACCCCCAGGGAGATAGCCATGCTGCAATCCCTGCTCCTCCATTCTCCTCTTGGGATCTTGGGCATGCACGCACACATGCCTGGTGTGAGTTTAAGCCACCGAGTCTGGGACTCGAACCGTGGTCAACTACATGGGAGTCCGGCGACACAGTCATTATGCCAACTGCTGGTCCTGCAAAAACCTTAAAAAAATAAAATGATGATATAATACTACCCATTTTATTAGGTTGTTGTGAGGGCTAAGTTTGGTCACTTGTGTAAAGGTTCCTGACACATTGAAAGAACTCAAGGGATATTAGTTCCCTCCTTACTCTTATCTCTTCTTCCTTTCAGCAAAGCACTTCCGGGAAAGCAAATTGCTTTAAAACAAGACATCTAGTAACTTTAGAAGCAGGTTACTTAGACAGTCATTATATCCCTCCTTGGATGTGAGAGAGAACATGGTCCAGAGCAACAGATTAGAATCACAGGATATCAGTGAGTAAGAAATCTGAATACAGTAAGCGCTAGCAAAAGCTGCATCTGATGGTGTCACACTGCAACAGCCCCGGGTGGTGCTGAGTGCAGTGCATCCTCAGGGGAAGATCACAAATCTAAGGCCAGGGTACGTCCCGTGTTCTTCCACAGTTCTCACAACAACCACGCTACCGCTCTTTTTTTTTTTTAAGAGGGAGATTTCTGGCATAGGACACATACACTCACCAGAGACACAGAGAGAGAGAGAAAGTGTGAAATCATCCCTCAGGGGTGATGGTAACACCACAATCCCTTCTCTTCAATTCTGTCTCAGGATTCTAGACATACACATGCGTGCGCGCACACACACACACACACACACACACACACATAGTGTGAGTTTCAAGCTGCCAGGTCTGGGCCTTGAATGTGGTCAATCATGTGGGAGACCAGCAAACTAACCGCACTACACACACACACACACACACATAGTGTGAGTTTCAAGCTGCCAGGTCTGGGCCTTGAATGTGGTCAGTCATGTGGGAGACCAGCAAACTAACCACACTACACCACCTGCTGGCCCTCTTTTTGAAGAATGTTGCACTTTACTGCTGAGTCACCATCTGGCTCCAAGAGAGTTATTTTTTTTTAAAGAATTATTTATTTAATTTTATATTCATTTATTATCACTTTTTTTTAAAAAATTTGATCAGAGTGAGACATAGAGGGAGAGAGAGGGAGCGGGAAAGTGAGAAAGCAAGCCATCAGGTCCAGGACTCGAACTGTGGTTGGTTATGTGGGAGTGTCCAGCGCCTTAACCACCATGCCACCTGCTGGTCCTATAAGAGAGTTAGAACTGACAAGGTCTTGGTGTACAATGGTCCTCCTGTCCGAGCCACCCAGTCAGCTAGGACCACAGGCACACACCACCATGCCAGCCTGTTTGGGTTTGTCTGGGAACTGAACATGGGCCCTCCCGCGTGGCCTTAGCCACCAAGCAGCAGTGCATTCCCACTTGCACCACTGTGGCTGGGACAATGCTGTTTTTCTTTTACAGTTAAAAAAAAAAAACGAACACTCAGAGACAACTCAGAGACACGATATTACTGAATGACAATGCTATTATTCTTTTACAGCTGAAAAAAACTAAAATTCAGAGACAACTCAGAGACACGATTACTGAGTGAGAATCTGAACCCAGGAGCCTGAAGTCCCCAGTGCCTCCCATCGAGAAGGAGTGGGTAAGTGCTAGAACCTTGGTCAGCAGAAGGGATCTCTGAGTACATCAAAGGACATGAATGGGTGGAGGGAGAACTCAGTGAAAACCATATGCGTGGATCATGGGCAGCACACATCCCCCTCCAGACTAGGACCCGCTTCAGTGTGCTACCAAGTTACACGGCGTATAGCTTATGAGAGACATGTGACATAACAAAGGCTAGAGAAAGGAATCCAAAATGACTAGAAAACTATTTCTGGGAAAGGAGGAAAAGATAACTTCCTTTATAGCAAGAGGGTTGCAAATGCAGGGCACAGAGAGGGTGAGTTGCTACAGTCTAGCAGCTCCCCTTCAACCAACCCAGCACTCACCCCTGGGGCTTGCTGTGGAGATGTGGATGACTGTGGTGGGCAGGA
Source organism: Tupaia belangeri chinensis (assembly GCF_000334495.1). Lineage (NCBI taxonomy): Eukaryota > Metazoa > Chordata > Mammalia > Scandentia > Tupaiidae > Tupaia > Tupaia belangeri. The sequence goes on along the minus strand of NW_006204759.1, from coordinate 697,971 downwards.
AGTGGGGAGAAAAAGCCCATGAGTTAGTGTGACTGGAGGAGCGCTAACTTCCTTTTCTGGTGCAAAACAGTTAGGAAGGAACTTCCACTCACCATTTGTTCTGATTTTTCTGCTTTGTCTTTGATATCTTTGATTTTGCCAAAGAGTTGTTGAATAGCTTTCTGGGCCTCTTCCAGTGCCTAGAACAAGAGGAATAAATTAAAAGAAGTAATGCAAGACAGCACCAGTCACTACATTGGCCTCAATTCCAGCTTCCAAAGATTAGAAGCTCTCTTGATTCATTGTCCTGAGGCCAACCGCTTTACTATACTAAGTGGTAGAGGCTACAGAGTCCAGCATTTGGACACACGCAATTACTCAGGAATCTTATGTATCTGCATCACATAAGTCTAATCTAAAAACAAAATGAGTTCTACCTCAGGGATTATCACACATTATTGATGACAACAAATAAACAGTTTGTGTACATCTGTGTGTGTTCGTATATGCACCTACATGGCAGTAAACTTTAAAGCTAATAAGAAGACAGAGGTTAGAGATGACTCCAAGTTGGGGTTAGGGGAAGCTCAGGATTTGGAAGTTGCAGAATTCTGTGTCTTAAAAAAATAAGGACCGGGAGCCAGCAGGTGGCATAGTAGTTAAGGCGCTGGACTTTCACGTGGCCAGCCATGGTTTGAGTCTCAGACTTGGTGGTTTGAAACTCATGCCATGCCTATGTATGTGTGTGTGTGCCCAAAATCCCAAGAGGAGAATGGAGGAGAAGGGATTATGATGTAGCCATCTCTCCTGGAGGATGATAAATTGCTTTCCCTCTCTTTGTCTCTCTAGCAAGCGCATGCACCCTATAGCAAAAATCTCTCAATCAATCAATCAATCAATATGGACAGAATAAAAATCAGGACAGTCAAGTAAAAGCAAAAAATATTCTTTTTTAAAAAGTTGGGAAAGGGATCAGCAGATGGCGTAATAGTTACATCGCTGGATTCCCATGTAATTGACCATGGTGCGAGTCTCAGACCAGGCAGCTTCAAACTCATGCCACGTGCATTTGTATGCGTGCCCAAGATCCTGAGAGAAGTAGAGACTGCAGCGTGGCCATGCTCCCTGGAGGGTGATTTCTCACTTTCTGTCTCTCTACTCTTTGTCTATCTGGCAAGCACACATACCCTATAGCAAAAATCTCTCTCTCAAAAAAAAAAAAGGAGCTGGGAAAAAAAATCAGGATAGTGCATAACGTCTCCAGATTTGTAGCAAATCTTAAAGACATTTATAGTAACCCATTTGGAAAGCAATAAAATGAAGTGGAAAAGAAACACTTAAAGATAATGGTGAGCCATATGTTTCTACTAAAATAAAAATCTACAAAGCTAGTTGCTACACATTAGAAGTATTACAACCCAGGCCAGCTGGTGGCACAGCAATAACGCAATACTCTGCAAAGCCAGACTCCATGTGAAGGTTCTAGGTTCACGTCCCAAGACCTCCCTGTATAAGCTGGACATGCATGCATGTGCCCATGATGAAGGCTAGCTGAGTCTAAGGGTAAACTGTGGCATGCAGACTCTGTTGGGGGTGCCTCTCTGTCTCTTATGGAAAAAATAAATAAACTTTAAAAAAACGAAGAGGGACCAGCAGATGGTGTAATGGTTACCTGGCTGGACTCCCACACAGTCAACCATGGTTGGAGTCCTGGACCTGGCAGCTTATGCCAGGCGCGTGTGTATGCATGCCCAAAATCTCTAGAGGACAAAAGAGGAGAAGGGATTGTGGTGTGGCCATCCTTTCCGGGGTGATTTCTCACTTTCTGTCTCTCTGTCTCTCCAGCAAGCACATAGCAAAAATCTCTTTCAAAAAAATAAATAAAATTTAAAAAGAAGAATTACAACCCACTGTATCTCCAGAGAAAAGCAATGTAGGGATAGCTGTACGGTGCTGAAGCCACACGTACATATAACACAAGTATATCACCGTCCAGAACCGAGACTCCTTACGGCTGACCTGCGACTCTGAATTTCTGTGGCAGTTTGAGCACCAGCCAGATCAGTTAGCATCTCATGTGTTCACTTCTCCAATCATTCAACATATATGTATATCACACCTTTCTTACACCAGGCATTACTCTAAACATTGGGAATCCAATGCTAGATAAACAGGTATGGTCTCTCTCCTGTCTTCAAAGAGAAGATACTGGAAAGGTAACTAAATAAATGAGAAAATTGCTGAGTTTCACAGGTGTGGTGAAGGAATTAAGTATTATGATGAAAATAGAGGAAATAGGGTGAGCACTGTGGCATAGTGGTTAAGGGAGCCAGATCTCACATGACCAACTCTGGTTCAAGTCCCAGCCCCAGCAGCCCGAAAAACACCCAGGGCGTATGTGTGTGCATGCTCCACATCCCAACAGGATGGAGAAACAGAGGTGATGGGGCTACGATGTCAACATCCCCCCATTAGTGGGTGATTTCTCCCTCTACCTCTTTCTATGTCTCTCTCTGGTGAATACATCTGGCCTCTGGAAATTTTAAAAAAAGAAGAAAAGAAGAAAGAAAGAAAGAAGAAAAGAAGAAAGAAAGAGATGGAAGGAGGGAGAGAGGAAGGCAAAGAAATGAAGAAAGAAAGGAGATGATGGTTAAGGAAGGTTTCCAGAGAAAAGAGTATAGGAACTGAGACCTGCAGGATGAGGAAGAGTCAAGACTAGCAGATTTGGAGTAAGAAAAGTCTAAGCAGAGAAAACAGTACATGCAAAGACCCTGATACAGAGAAAAAACCTCAGTCCTTGGCACACAGTAGGTGTTGAGCAATATCGGAGTGAAGGGTCATGAAGTAACTTGGAGAGACAGGCAAGAGCAAGAGCAGGGAGGGCCTCAAAGGCCCAGTAAACAGCATGAGGGCTTCGGTCCTAAGTACAATGAAAAGTCACGGAAGGGTTTTAGTTGAGGGACTGTCATGTGTTTTATATATGTTAAAGACTGCCCTGGCTGCTTTGTGACAAGGGGATACTGTACAGAGGCAGGGGTTAAAGCATAAGAGCTTCCTGTTAGGAAGCTGCTGCAGCGTCCAGTGAGACAGCAGAGGTCTAGGTGAGGTGGCCAGTAGAGGCAGGAAGAAGCAGAATGGTGGTTAGAGTACTGGATTCCCACATGACCGACCACAGTTCAATTCCTGGACCCTAGAGGCTTGCTTTCTCTTTTCTTTCTCTCTCTCTCTCTCTCTGATCAAATTAAAGAAAATAGTAATAGTGAATAAAATGAAATAATTCTTCTAAAAAATAATAAAATTAAATAAATAATTTTTTTTAAATAATAAAAGATGGGGCCAGCAGGCAGCATGGTGGTTAAGGCGCTGGATGCGCCCATGTGGCTGACTATGGTTTGAGTCTCAGACCTGGTGGCTTGCTTTCCCACGTTCTCTCTCTATCTCTCTCGTGTGTCTCGCTCTGGTCAAATTTAAATAGATGAACGAACAAATAAAATTAAATAAATAATTCCTGGGACCAGCAGTTAGCATAATGGCTATGTCGCTGAACTCCCATGTAGTCGACCGCAGTTCGCATTCCGGACCTGGTGGCTTAAACTCACGCCGGGTGTGTATGCATGTGTGCCCAAGATCCTGAGAGGAGAATGGAGGAGAAGGGATTGCAGTGTGGCCATAGAAAATGGTGATTTCTCATTTTCTATCTCTCTGTCTCTCTGTCTTTCTGGCGAGTGCACACGCCCTATAGCAAAAAAATCTCTAAATAAATTAATTAATTTAATTAAATCAAATAAAAAATAATTCCTTAAAATAATAATAATAATAAAATATATCACTTTAGATAAGTGATGTGCAGAAGTCTAGAAGAAAAGGAAGGAGCAAAGATGCAAAGAAAATCCTACCAATGACATGAGAAGAAACATAAGCCAAACAAAAGTATTAAAAAGAGGAGGAAAAGAACAATTATGCTTCATGGTTAGAAAAAAAATGTAAGATTACAACACAGAACTGCTACTGATTTTGACAACGGGGAAAGTCACTGACGACCTTGACACGGGCAGTGCCAGTGGAGCTGATGGGCTGGAAGTGGACAGCGAGGACGCGATGAAGTGACAACAGTGACACAGAGCAGGGGTGGCAAATGATGGCCAGCACAAAATCCAGGCTAATCCTGTTTCTGTAAATAAGGCTCATTTGAAACACAGCCAAACCCACTGTTTGGGCCTTGTCGAAGGAGACATTTGCCATACAGCGGCAGAGATGAGTAACTGCAACCGAGACCATTCAGTCTGTAAAGGCTCAACTTTTCACTATCTGGCCTTTAACAGAAAAAGTTGGCTGACTCTGACACAGACTATTTTTTTCAAGAGTTTTTTGCTATAAGAAGACAAGAACAATGGGGCAATAGGAGTAAAGGGAAGAATTTTTTTTTTCTTTTTTGAGAGGTTTTTGCTATAGGGCATGTGCGCTCGCCAGACAGAGAGACAGAAAATGAGAAATCACCCCCCAGGGGGGATGGCCATGCCACAATCCCTTCTCCTCCTTTCTCCTCTTGGGATCTTGAGCACGCATGCATGTGTGCCCGGCATGAGTTTTAAGCCACCAGGTCTGGGACTCGAACCATGGTCGACTACGTGGGAGTCTAGCGACATAGCCATTACGCTAAATGCTGGTCCCAAGGGAAGAATTTTTAAAGAGGAAAAATGTCTATGTATGTCTGTTGTGAGAATGATTCAGTAAATGAAGAGAAATTAATGTGATAAGGTGTGTAATGGGATAATTACAGGAGAGATTTTTCATAATGTTTTTAAATTGTTTACTGTATTAATATTAACATTTTTTTAAAGAGAGAGACTTTTGCTGTAGGGCACGTGCACGCTCCAGAGAGAAAGAGAGACAAAGAGACAAAGTCAGAAATCACCCCCCAGGGGGTAACGGCCATGCCACAATCCATTCTCCATTTATTGTCTTGGGATTTGGGGCACACACACGCACACTCTAAGTGTGAGTTTTAAGCCACCAGGTCCAAGGCTCAAACCATGGTTGACTATGTGGGAGTCCAGTGGCATAACCATTCCGCCATCTGCTGGTCCTAAGTATTAATTATTTTTTTAAATTAAGATTATGTGGGGACTAGCAGTTGGCATAATGGCTATGTTGTTGGATTCCCATATAGTCGACCATGGTTTGACTCCCGGACCCAGTGGCTTAAACTCACACTGGGCGTGTGTGCGTGCGTGCCCAAGATCCCAAGAAGAGAGTGGAGGAGAAGGGATTGCGGTGTGGCCACCCCCCCAGGGGGGGGGTATTTCTCGCTTTCCGTCTCTCTCTGTCTTTCTGGTGAGCGCACACACCTTATAGCAAAAACCTCTCCAAAAAGAATTAGTATTTACTTATGTGGAATTTTTCCTTTATCCATAACAGAGCACGTATGTGTGCATGTGCAAGTGAGACAGAGAGAGAAAGGTAAGCAGCCTCAGAGGGTCTGGTCATGCCACAATGCTGGTCCTCTATTCCTCCAGCCCACTGGGTCTTGGGCACCTATGCACGCTGTGGTGTATTCTAGGCTGATCAGACCAGGGATTTGAACCACAGTCACCATATGGGATCCAGCTTCTCTTGAGGAGTATATTACCACTGAGCCACCAAAGCAGCCCACCTGCCTGCCCACCTGCCCGCCTGTCTGCCTTCCTTCATCAAGAGAGAAAGAGAGATGGGCAAATACACACACATGAAAGAAAGCAGAGACGAGCAAATGCACACACGCGAGAGAGGCCGAGATGAGCAAATGCACACACGTGAGACAGACACAAGCAAATGCACACACGTTGGAAAAGAGAGAGAAAAACAGGGACAGGCATTTTTGATAGGGTGTCTTCAGTGCGATCCTCTGCCCCTAGCCTCCTAGTCAGCCCAGATCACAGGCTTGCACCATCATCCCAGTCAATTCAAGTTAGTCCAGAATTCACACTTGGCTTTTCATGGGGCTCCAGCCTTGCCTGGCAGTGCCCACAGCACGTGCCAGTGTGGCAGGGCCAAGAATTAGCTCTTTAACATGGTCATAAGTATCCTTCATAGAGTGTGGACCAAGAAAATGAATGGCATTCTTACATCCCCTGTGGTTAAGGCAACTATCCATTCTGGCTTATCTAGGTCAGGACCAGTTTGTGACTACTGTCTCGGTACAGTAATATACAATAATAATTTTTTTATTTTCTTTTTTTTTTTTTTGAGATTTTTGCTATAGGGTATGTGTGCCCACTGGAGAGACAGAGACAGAAAGTGAGAAATCACCCCCCAGGGGAGATGGCCACACTGCATTCCATTCCCCTCCTGGGATTTTGGGCATGCACACACACACGTTCCTGGCTTGAGTTTCAAGCTGCCAGGTCCAAGACTCAAACTGTGGTCGTAACCATTACACCATCTTCTGGTCCTCATACATACGTATATTTTAAGAGGTTTTTGCCATAGAGCACGTGCGCTCGTAGGGGAGAAAGAGAGACAGAGATAGTGAGAGGAAAAGTGAGAAATCACCTCCCAAGGGGAATGGCCATGCCACAATCTCTTCTCCTCCATTATCCTCTTGGGATCTTGGCCACACACACACACCTGGGATGAGTTTCGAGCCATCAAGTCCATGACTTGAAGCACTTTTGGCCATGTGTGAGTCCAATGCCGTAATCACTACGCCATCTATTGGTCACCGATAATTTTTTTTTAATTTCAAGTTTATTCATCTCTTTCATGAAAAAGGGGAGGGAGGAGAGAAATAGCACCCCGCACTCCCAACAGGTCTTGCTGCTGCAATCTACCTCCAGCCTCAGCAAGCCCAGGATCATGGGCATAGATGTGCTTGGGAGGTCTGCTGACGTTAAGCCAAAGCCCTCCCATGTGGGTCGGCCTCACTCTGTCGCGTTTTACTGTTGTGCCAACATCCAGCCTCCCAGTGTAATTATTAATAACTAACTCTTCCTCTCAAAAGTGACTGTGGCGGGAACCAGCAGTTAGCGTAATGGCTATGTCGCTGGACTCCCACGTAGTCAACCGCGGTTCGCGTCCCAGACCCGGTGGCTTAAAACTCACGCCGGGCACGTGTGCGTGCATGCCCAAGATCCCGAGAGAATGGAGGAGAGGGGATTGCGACGTGACCATCCCCCCTGGGGGGTGATTTCTCGCTTTCTGTCTCTATGTCTCTCTCTGTCTCTCTGGCAAGCACACGCGCCCTATAGCAAAAATCTCTCCAAAAAAAAAAAAAAGTGACTGTGGTGATAAATGTATGGTCACCTTACCGGCAAAATCTAACCAAAACTAGAGCACAGTAAGACCTTAGCAATACTTTGCCAGCTGATTTTTAAAAACCTGATGAGGCACATACAATCGGGGCTGAGGTTACTGTTCTGGCGTAGGCTTGCTGACACCCGCCGTTTCCCCTCACTTCAGCACCATGAGGGGGAGTGCTGCAAAACCAGTGATGCCTTCGGTAATACTACGTCTTTGGTTAATGTAGAGTTTAATGCTCAGGGTACTGCAAGGGGTCATTACATTTTAAACCTACTGGTGTCTTCTACAAAATGCTGGGCCGTAATATAAAGAAGTGCTACAAAGGTTTTCTGTAGATAGCTGATCGCTAGAAAGGAATGACCTTTTCGAGCAGAGCTTACACAGACTTCTGCGATACTGCAGACCAGGTCGTGGTACAGTGATGTGCCGTGGGGTTACAACCACAATCTTCCCCCCACAAGATATGACATTCAGCTGAGAAAGGCAAAAAGGTCCAAGTGCCCTACTTAGATCTGAAGTGTGAGAACATTTACATGATCCTTTCTCAAAGAAAGGGTTCTTATCCTTACTTATCTCTGGCATCCTACCAGAACTTTCTTTGCTGAAGGTACCACCCTTTTTTTTTTCTAGCAAACAAATAAGACTCACACAATCTTACATTTCACGGTCTTCAAGAAAGATAAACTGTCTGCCAGATTTTTTTTTCCTGGCTGGAATACTTTTGCTTGTTATAACAACATACTAAAGTTGGGGAAATTCAATATAATTCCTTTTCCAGAGTCAAAAAGTTCCCTCTTATGTACTCACTTTATCAAGTAAGTCCATTTTCAACACACACACTAATATTGGACATCTAACCTCTAATAATCAATTAAACAGGAAGAAGAACATTTTGTAATTGGAAGAATTATAAGACTATGAAAGATTAAGATTTTTTTTTTTAAATACTAAAATACTTCTACTACCTGGCTACACATCAGAAAATGTGCCAAAAGAAACATTCTGGCACTGTTCCCTAACACTCTTTAAAATAAAATGTGGCTACTTTTCCAATGTAAGCTGTATATGGATTAAAAGCAGAACTAATCGCCCCAAAACGCCTGCTTCTAATCTCCCCATGCTGGAGTTTCTGAACTGAGCAATGGAAGTGGCTACATCCTGCATTTGAAGGTATTAGAATGAGGAGGCCGGCAGGTAGCAAAGTGGTTAAGGCACTGAACTCCCATGCGGTCGACCATAGTTTGAGTCCCAGACAGGCAGCTGTGTGCATGTGTGCCCAAGATTCTGAGAGGAAAATGGAGGAGAAGGAATTGCAGTGTGGCCATCCTCCCTGGCAAGTGATTTCTTGCTTTCTGTCTCTCTGGTGAGTGCACGTGCCTGATAGCAAAAACCTTGGGGGGGATGGAGGCAGCAGTGACAGTAGTAGCCCTCTTTAGCAACTCAAATGTTATACTCAGGAGGTGCAAAGCAAAACACTGAGCGAGCCTAGAAGACTCAGCAAAACCAATTACAAAGTCTGTGCACTTTTGCACATCATTAACCATAAGCATTACTTTTAACTTTCCTTACCTCCTGAAGAGGACTCAGCAGGCTTCCAAAGCCACCTTAGGTTATGTGCACAGAAGATAAGCACAATGTCACCTGGCATGAACTCAACTTCTTCCTTCTGTCCCTTTTTTCTTTTCCTTTTACAGAACTGCTGTCTACCACCTATGCAGCTAGAGGAACTCTGATCCGATGTAAATGCCTTAAGAAATAAACATCCCCTCTAGTTCTCAGATGCAACTAATTTTGCGGTTTGCTCCATCAGGGAATTATATTGCCTTTATCCTGTGAGTCCACAGGCAGCCTTTCAAAGATTTTAAACTGAAATCACATTTATTGCCACTGCAGGAATGATGAAAAGTTTCAGAAGAACCAGTAAGGATTTATAGACTGTTCTCTGAAAAAATAAGGTGCTAATATTCAAGATTACTGGTTAGATTTTCTCACTATCCTGCTATCATTTCTGTTTTCCAACTTGGTATTGGTGGTTCTTTTTTCCCCCTACTACAGTGTGTATTGGCCTTACTTAAAAGCAGTGGGTTTTGGGGATGCTGGCCTTGTCACTTACTGTGTGATCTCTTTCTTTTTTTTTTTTTTTTTGGAGAGGTTTTTTTTTTTTCGCTATAGGGCGCGTGCGCTCGCCAGACAGACAGAGAGAGACATAGAGACAGAAAGCGAGAAATCACCCCCCAGGGGGGATGGTCACGCCGCAATCCCTTCTCCTCCATTCTCCTCTCGGGATCTTGGGCACGTACGCACACGTGCCTGGCGTGAGTTTTAAGCCACCGGGTCCGGGACACGAACCGCGGTCGACTACGTGGGAGTCCAGCGACATAGCCATTACGCTAACTGCTGGTTCCCATCTCTTTCTTTTTTTGAGAAATATTTTTGCAATAGAGCACGTGTGCTCACCTGAGAGATAAGAGACAGACAGACAGAAAGTGAGAAATGATCCCCTAGGGGGAATGGCCACACCACAATCCCTTCTCCTCCATTTTCCTCTCAGGATCTTGGGCACACACACACACACACACACACGCACCAGGCGTGAGTTTCAAGCTGCTGTGTCTAGGACACAAACCGTGGTTGACATGAGGGCGCCTACTGCCTTAGCAACTACACCACTGCTGGTCCCAAGTGTGATCTCTTTCAAGCCACTTAACCTCTAAGAGGCAGTTTCTTTCTTCTTTTGTTTTTCTTTTTAATTTAAGAGAGGTTTTTACTATAGGGCATGTGCACTCGCCAGAAAGACAGAGAGAGATATAGAGACAGAAAGCAAGAAAATCACTCCCCAGGGGGATGGCCATGCCGCAATCCCTTCTCAATTCTCCTCTTGGGATGCTAGGCAAGCGTGCACATACACACGCCTGGCATGAGTTTAAGCCACCGGGTCCAGAACTTGCAGTCAACTACACGGGAGTCCATCGGCATAGCCATTATGCTAACTGTTGGTCCCAAGGCAAAATTTTGTAATTTAAAAAATAAATAAATTGGGACCATCAGATGGCACAATGGCCATGTCGCTGGATTCCCAGGTAGTTGACCACAGTTCAAGTCCTGAACCCAGTGGCTTAAACTCACGCCGGGCGCATGTGTGTGCATGCCCAAGATCCCGAGAGGAGAATGGAGGAGAACGGATTGCGGTGTGGCCATCCCTCCTGGGGGGTGATTTCTTGCTTTCTGTCTGTCTCTGTCTTTCTGGCAAGCACACATGCCCCATAGCAAAAACCTTTCCCACATCCCCCCCAAAATAATTGATTAATTAATTAAATAAAATAACATCACCTGTCTCAAAAACTGTTAGGAAGGAATACAGGGTCTAACAGTGAACATCTTGGGAACTATTTATCCAGTACTCTTTCCTCCTCCTGCGAATCTTTCTCTTACCATGTTCTTATGGAGTCTGCTGTCTAAGAGGCAGACCAGGCCTAAATTGGGTCAACAGGAGTTTTCCTGTGATTTTTCCAGAGCTACACCTGAGAAAGAAAGTTCATCTCTCTCTAGTGGTGTGAGACCCAAGATGTGAGACCAAGGGACCAGCAGGTGGCATGGTGGTCAAGGGTACTAGATTTCCACATGGCTGACGGCAGCTTGAGTCCTGGACCTGGTGGCTTGCTTTCTCCTTTCTCTCTCTTTCTGTCTTTCTCTAATCAAATTAAAAATAATAATAATAGGGACTAGCAGGTGGCATGGTGGTTAAAACACTGGACACTCCCACATAGTCGATCATTGTTCGAGTCCCAGACCTAGTGGCTTGCTTTCTCATTTTCCCTCTCTCTCTCTGGTCAAGTTAAAATGAATGAATGAATAAATAAAATAAAACAATAACAAATGGAACTAAATAATTAATTTTTTAAAAAATTATGTGACATTGAGTTAGATAGCAGCTAACTTCCCCAGTAAGGGGAAGAGTCTTATTTGTAGGTAGAGAGGATGATGCCAATATACAGAGAGAAACAGATATAGAGAGGTCCAGTCCTTGGCTTCAGTGGCTTGGCAAATCCAGCTGAGACACTACTCTTCTGTCAGACTGTTCAGCCTCTCCTTCTAAAACAAGACAAAACAGGATCCTTCCAAATACTCCCCTTTTTGCCCAAGTCAGTTTAGGGATTTTTAAAATTTGCCATTGAGCACATGTACTTACTGGAGAAAGCAAGAAATCATCCCTCAAGAGGGATGACCATGCCACAATCCCTTCTCCTACATGCTCCTCTCAGGATTTTGGGCACGCACACACATACATCCAGCTGCTGGTTCTGGAATTTGAACCGCAGAGTTGACTATGTGGGATCCAGCTGCCTTAACTGCCTTAACCACCATGCCACCCTCTGGCCGTTAACTGAGATTTTTTTACTTCTGCACCAAGAGAGTCCTTACTGAATACATAAAACACCCAACTGGGGCTCCTAAAGGGCTTCCATAAATGGCAATTATTAACAGTCCCAGATTCCCCAGATGAATGCGTATTTCAAGTGAGACTACACCTCTGAAGAAGAGTCAAAGATTGCTACCTGTCTTGTAGAGCTTTGTCAATAAGCTGGTTAAGTTCAATAGCTGCAGGATACTCAGAACAATGGCTCATGGATGGGGGGATGGTCTCTTTGAACCATGTTGAAAATGAGACATTCATTTCACTATTAACAACACATTCATCTAAGTCTTTAAGTCCTACTCATTTCTTCAATAAAAAGTAAGAGGAGCCAGCAGGTGGCATGGTGGTTAAGGTGCTAGACTCTGACATGGCCAACCAAAGTTCAAGTCCCAGACCCGGGGATTAAAATGTATGCCAGGTGTAAGACTGGAGGAGAAGGGATTGTGGTGTGGTCATCCCCCCTGGGGGTGATTTCTCAGTTTCCCTCTCTCTCTCCAGAGAGCACGTGTGCCTCGTGGAAAAAAAATAAACAGGGAGAAAGTCTGTGTTATACTTCCAGAGGCAGGAGAAATGTTAAAAAAGAGAGAGAGAGATAGCCTAGAGAGCCTACTGTATGTTTTGTGCTAGATCCTGAGAAAAAAGACCACCTGATAGGGGACATAGCTTCAAAGAACTTGTAAGGAACACACATAAGAGATATACATAATTAAAATAAGACTGAAATGAACAGTACAAACGGAACAGCAGTATCATTGAGAAAGCCAGAGACTCCCTGGGAGCAGAAACGCTGACAGGTCTGCCACACCGATGAGTCCTAATCGGAAGCTCTTCCAACAGCCACTGAAGGTACATACCGAAGGTTAAGTAGCCTCTATTTATAGAAAGCCCCTTCTTTTGATACTGCTGGTTACCCTGGTACCAAGAAGAGCCGTTGCTATGCCAACGGTGCATCTCTTTCCCCCCCTGCTGACCCCTAAGCTGGAGCAGAGGTACTTTAAGAAGCTGCAGCAACAGTAAGGACGACACAACTATCCCCCCCCACACACACCCGATAGGGCCAACCAGTACAGAGGCTACAGTAATCTGACGGCCATGGCAGGCTGCACATGCGCAGCATCCTGCTTCCTTCCATCCTGGAACACACCGAGTCCCTTCTAGGTCTGGTAGCCCTGGTGGGTGGATGCTGGGTGGATGCCAGGTGGATGCCCATCAGGTGAGAGTCGTTAGCGTTAACACTAATTCCTCCACGGTCCACTCAGAAACCTGACCTGGAAGGGGGCTTTGTTTAAAAGCACAGATTTCTTTCCAAGTTTGCAAACCAAAAGAATGTATGCATAGAGCAAAGGGAGTAATTCTCGCCTTATTTGTTAAAACGCTCTGTTCCACATAACTTACTTTTATTTATGGTTTCTGCAAATTACATCCACTGAAAAACATGAACCAAAGAGCTCATTTTTATTGTCTCTTAGGAGACGAGCCAGAAGTTAAAATCACAGATGAGGCTGGGACACAAATTCGGCAGTGCCCGAACAAGACTAAACATTTACATTTTAAAGTTCTGCTTATATCTGTTATCACCCATAACTTAAAACACGCTAGCCCTGAATACCGGGAGTGATGAATGCATTCATGCACAGCTTCCTTTGATGAAATGTAACCCTTGAGGACGAGTGCACTTAAAGCAACAACTCCAAATGGCAAAAGAGAAAGAAATGTTTAAGCGTAAGTCTAAGCTGCTTTGCTGAATAAAATGTACAGACATCCAATACTTTAGGAAACAGGGGCATAGTTAAAGGAACAGCTTGTCCAAGTTTAACAAAGGACTACTTCCCACAATTTGCTAAGACTTCTAGTTGCCAAGTCAGAGGTTACTTTCTAAATCCCCATATCTTACTATAACTTCTAATTTTAGCAACCTCGGAACTCATTTCTATTATGGGTCTTCATTCAGCAGAAAACATTCTTTTCTGGTGACATGCGGACTTTCCTTCTGCTGATTTTGAAGGATACTTTCTGTACAAAATGCCCTTAAGGCTATGGATGCCCTTGTGGCTTCCTCTGAATGGCTGTCCCTCTTCCTAGTTCATTAATACCTCTTCTCCTCCGGATCTCGCTGGTTCCTGTTTTTCAGTATCACAGGTGTGCAGTGAACACACAGTTCCTTCTCACCCTCCAGTTCTTCTCTGAGTCCAGTTTCTTCATCGTGTGCAGGGGGACCGGCTAGCTAATGAGGCCATAGTCCCTGCCACTGTTTAGATTCCTTTGTGAACCAGTTACATTTTCAGGTTCTGCTGTGAAAAAGCTCTGCTTTTAAATGTTTGCCACTGTTTAAAAAGATAATTTGGTATGAACAAGGGTTGGTAAATAAATCTGAGATAGGATAAAGATCCCTTAATTCACCTTTTCTCCTAATTAAAAAAAAAATCATTATTTGGATCATCAAATTTACTTATCAGTAACTATTACATATCTCCAGAAGAAATGACCTCCTTCTAACTGGGGGCTGGTATGAGGGTGACACTAACATATTTTGCCTAGCATCCATATTCTGTATATCACATACAACATCTAGAGTTGGGTATAGCATCTGCTCAGAGAGCCCACAATATAACATGGAGACAGAAACCAGAAATTCTAGCAAGTGACCCAATACTATTTGGAGGGCAACACATTTCTTATATTTTTCAGAGCTCTAATCTAGACAAGTACAGAACATGAAAGAAAAAAAGAAAAGCGTTATCTCTGGTTTTATAGAATTCATTCCTTCTAGAGACCTTGGAGTCCAAATTAGGGCACAGGAAACTTTAGAGCTGTATCACAGACTCCTGAAAATAGGGATTTATAAATGGAAATGCTGACAGAACAACCACAGCACTGACTCCGTGCTGTTCTAAACACTGTATTTTCCATGGATGAAAGAGAGAAGAGGAAAAAGGAGGTCAAGTTCTTACATGAAGGCAGAGTTTCAAATTCCCAACCATTGTTCAGGCACATCTGAATGAGTGCGTCAAAGAACCTGACACTCAGAAAGCTTCGCCCGTCAGCAGTAACACTGCACTTCTTTCAATGCGCAACCCCAAACTGAGAATGGAATTTTCCTTACAAAATCTCTAACTACTAGCAATCAAAAGCAAAAGTGACCTGGGTGCCAGCCAAAGCAGCTACAGTAGTGATGAATGGCATTTTCCTCTTTAGATGGAGAGACTCTAGTTTAAACCTGTGACTGCCTTTAACATGGAAAAAAGCAGATGGCAAAAGTTATGCCTGACCTTCTTTCACGGCTCCTGAAGAGTGCCAATTTATATGGAGATGGCTCAGAAGAATAACAAACTTCAGTGTTCCTTCTTGGCACACTGTTTTCCTAAAACTATTTTCAACAATCATGCTGTAGACAAGTGGGACTTGGGTTTCTAAGGTCAGGAAGGAAATAGTCCAAGTGCCGGACTTGTTAACTAAGTAAAAGAAAAAAAATCGGGGTGATTTTATTTTAGGGGGGCAGCATCTCTATTAATAGGCACGGAATATAAAAACTTAAGACGCTACAGCTAATAGGGAACACAACCTGCATGGATTAAATGAAGACAAAATAAGAAATAAGCTTGTATTAATCCATCTGTGTCTAATGAAAACATAAATCCATTAAAGCTCAGAACAAAAAGGAAAAAACATTTCAAAAGAGATTAAATATTGAAATGATTAAAAACTGCCATGTGATCTAGCAATTCCACTCCCAGGTATATACTGAAAGAAATAGAAAGCTGGAGTATGAACAGATACTCAATGTTCTTAGAGGCATGGTTTACAGAAGCTAAAAAGTGGAAATGCCCAGTGTCCATGAACAGATGAATGGATAAAAAAATGTAGTATGCCCATACAATGGAATATTATTTAGCCATAAATAGGAATGAAGTTCTGATACATGCTATAAGATGGACAAACCTTGTAGATAGTATACGTAAAATACACCAAACACAAGAGGACAGGTATTGTAGAATTCGGTTATATATGAAGTACCTAAATGGTGCAGTGGTTGAGGCACTGGTCTTCCATGGGGTTGACTGGGGTTCAAGTCCTGGACCCAGCAGCTTAAAACTCACACTGGGTGTGAGTGCGTGCCCAAAATCCCAAGAAAGAGAAGAATGGAGGAGAAGGGATTGCAAAATGGACATCCTCCCTGGGTGGTAATTTCTCACTTTCTGTCTCTCTGTCTCTCCAGCAAGCACATGCGCCCTGTAGCAAAAATCTCTCACAAAAAAAAAAAAAAAAAGAAGAAGAAGTACAAGGAACTGGGAGAGAGCTGACACCATAGCCTAGTGTTAAGGGAGATAGATTCCATGGGGCCAACCATAGTTTGAATCCTGGCCCTGGTGGCTTGAAAAATACAACAGTTGTAAGAACATGTGTACTCCAAATTCCTAAAAGGATGGAGAAATGGAAGAGAAGGGACTGTGATATGACCACGCCTCATTGGGGTATGCTATCCCCCTCTGCCTCTGATGGGCCCACAAACTGTCTGGCAATTAGGGAAAAAAAAAAAGAGGCTGAGAGAGAGGGAAAAAGATGGTTACTGTTTAACAATTATAGTTTCTGTTAAGAGTAAGGGACCTGCAGGTGGCGTGGTGATTAAGGCGCTGGACACTCCTACATGGCCGACTACTGTTCAACTCCTGGATCTGATGGCTTGCTCTCTCACTTTCTCTGTGTGTGTGTGTGTGTGTGTGTCTGTCTGTCTGTCTGTCTGTCTCACTGGTCAAATTAACATAAATGAATAAATAAAATTAAGTAAATAATTCTTTTTAAAAAAAAGAGTGATTGGGACCAGCAGTTGGCATAATGGCTATGTCGCTGGACTCCCACGTAGTTGACTGCGGTTTGAGTCCCGGACCCAGTGGCTTAAACTCATGCCGGGCGTGTGTGCGTGCGTGCCCAAGATCCCGAGAGGAGAATGGAGGAGAAGGGATTGCAGCGTGGCCATCCCCCCTGAGGGGTGATTTCTCGCTTTCTGTCTCTCTGTCTCTCTCTGTCTGTCTGGCAAGTGCACACGCCCTATAGCAAAAAACCTCTCCAAAAGAAAAAAAAAAAAAAGATGAATACATTATAGAAATACAAGTAGTGATGGGTGCACAACATTGTGAATGTAACGAATGCCACTAATTGTACACTTGAAAATTGTTAAAATGGAGTAACAGCAGATGGCGGAATGGTATGTCACTGGACTTCCATGTAGTCAACTGCAGTTCGAGTCCCAGACCCGGCAGCTTAAAATTCACACCGGGTGCATGTGTGTGCATGCCCAAAATCCTGAGAGGAGAATGGAGGAGGAGATATTGCAATGTGGCCATCTCCCCTGAGGGGCTGATTTCTCGCTTTCTGTCCCTCTGTCTGATGAGCACACACGCCCTATAGCAAAAATCTCTCTCTCAAAAAGAAAAAGAAAGGTTATGTCGCTGGACACCCTTGTCCAGCTTGAAAACTCACGCTGGACGCATTTGTGTGCACACCCAAAGAGAAGGAATTGCTGCGTGGCCATCCCTCTAAGAGGTGATCTCTTGCTTTCTGTCTTTCTGTGTCTGTCTCTCTGGCAAGCACATGCGCTCTATAGAAAAAAAAATCTCTTAAAAAAAAAAAAAAAAAAGAAGGGACTAGCAGTTAGTGTAATGGCTATGTGGTTGGACTCCCATGACATAGTTGACTACGGTTTGAGTCCCGGACCCAGCAGCTTAAAAAACTCACTCCAGGCACGTGTGTGTGCGTGCCCAAGATCCCAAGAAGAGAAGGGAGAAGAAGGGATTGGGGCGTGGCCATCACCCTAGGGGGTGATTTCTTGCTTTCTGTCTCTCTGTCTGTCTCTGTCTTTCTGGTGAGTGCACATGCCCTATAGCAAAAATCTCTCAAAAAAAATAAAAAAATAAAAAAATTTAAAAAAAGAAAATGGTTAAAATGAGGCCAGTAAGTGCTGGATTCCACATGAATAACTCTGTGGTTCAAGTCCTGGGCCCAGCAGCTTGAAAAACACTGGAAGCATGTGTGTGCATGTGTGCCCAAAATCTCAAGAGAAGAATGGAGAAGGAATTACGGTGTGGCCCTCCCTACTTGGGGTGATTTCTCACTTTCCCTCGCTCTCTGGCGAATATACAAGCCATATGACAAAAATCTTTAAAAAAAAAAAAAGTTTAAAATGGTAAATTTTATGTTATAAATAGTTTAAACAATTTTTTGAAATGAGTGAAGTAATATATCAAAACCTGTTGAGGCCAGATACAGTGGCATAATGTTCTGTGATGCTGAAGTTGTGTGGGAAGGGTCCCAGTTTTGTGTGCTTTCTGTCTCTCTGGGGAGTGCACACCCTATAGTAAAATTATCTCTTAAAAAATATATACTGCCTAGCATCCAGAAGGAGTCATTTATTTATTTGGAGAGGTTTTTGCTATAGAGCGCATGTGCTCACCAGAAAGACAGAGGGAGAGAGAGACAGAAAGCGAGAAATCACCCCCCAGGGGGGATGGTCACGCCGCAATCCTTTCTCCTCCATTCTCCTCTCGGGATCTTGGGCACGCATGCACACATGCCCAGCATGAGTTTAAGCCACCAAGTCCAGGACTTGAACTGTGGTCGACTACATGGGAGTCCAGCAACGTAGCCATTACGCCATCTGCTGGTTCCCCAGAAGGCGTTTTTAAAATATGTACTGATTGAATGAACAAACGCACTAACCAAAGTTACTGTCATTAAAATTAGGAAAAAATTGTTTGCAATCTAAAAGTTGGCAAAACATTCACTTGCATTCAACGTGTCAAGTAAAGGCAAGCCAGCTGGGACCTCCACACTAGATGTATAAAGTCCTGGTTGGGGAATGGAGAGACCAAATTAAAACGAGATTGAGCTGGAGCCAGCAGGTGGTATGGTGGTTGAGGTGCTGGACTCCCATATGGCTGACTGTGGTTCAAGTTGCAGTCCTGGAGGCCTGCTTTCTCACTTTCCCTCCCTCTCTCCTTCACTTTCAGGTGAGTACATGTGCCCCATAACAAATTAAATAATAATAATAATAATAATAATAAAAAAATGAGGCTGAGCTATAAGCCACCTCCAGGGCCACATACCCCCCATCACAAAGGTCTTTGCATTCCTAGGTTGTGCAACTGCTAAAGGTTAGTACTATCTGCAGATATTCTGAAAAGACAGATATAAAATTAAAAAGAGACAAAACTGTTCATGTAGTCTCAGCCACTAATGGGCAAATTTGATCTTGTATCTAAAAAGCCTAATCTTAAGTATTATACTTTAGTAGGAGAAAACAAGTGGCAACTGTCATTTTTTTTGCCAAACTACTTATGGTCCCTTTAATACTAATGCTATTTATTTTCTTCAATTTTTAGTAATCAGTGGACTTCATTTTCCTCTCAAGAGAGAATAAGAGGAAGGATCAATTTAAAGTGATGGAGGATAAAAACACACGGCTACCTGCTAGTGTCTGACAATGACCAATTCATAATGAAGGCCAATGTGATACTGTAAAGTCTCACCATGTTCCCAGTTCAGAGTCTTGGAGAACACATTTATTTTTATTCTAATGCTTGAGTTAGAGAAAAGGCTTATTTTTTAGACAAAAGCAAGGAACGCTTTGTCCTTGGAGGACAACGTATTTTGCTGACTTAGTTAATACATCTTTATATCTCTATGAAAAGTGAAGAAGTTTCGTTAGCCTCCTTTTCTCAGGAAAATCAAGACATGGAAAGACTATGAAACGTGGCTCTTAGTGTCTGAGGGCAGGTAGAAAGCCTTTGTTTTCCGTGTCTGGCACTCTGTACTAAAGTGAAACAGGGGAAGAAAAGAACAGGGAGTCTTGAACGGCATGCAACATGGCTCTGAACCCATCCACCTCACCTTTTCACTCGTAACTTGAATGAAGACATAGAAAGCACGTCTAGTGAACTGTGCTAGTGATAAAACGCAGAGATTACCGAGATTCCAAAAGGTCTCAGTAAAGTGTAACAATCAAGCAAAACTAGCAAGACGTAACCAAGGGTGAAACACATCAAGTCTGGCGCTTAATTTCAAGGACTCTCTTGCACAAATAGGAGAAAGTTTAAATGAAGTTCATAAGAAAAAAGATCTAAGGCAGTATTGCAAAGTGGCAGCCCACAGATGCGTTTTGTCTGACTTTTGCAATGTTTGGGAAAGTCACATAAAAATCCAGATTTCTGGCTTCTTTTGAAAAATGGATAGATCTGGCAGTACCAAGTCTGCATTCAGACATGGCAAGAGCTGTCCAGAATGGATTTGTGGCTGTTTCCTTCAGACAGGGCATCACGCCCCCTGTGTGTGTATGCGTATGCGCACTAGCCTGCTAAAGTCATTAGGTGGCTTTAGTCTTCTGGACATTTGTTTGCAACTCTTGACCTGTGGTGTCAGGTGACTGCCCAACTCAACAGAAACTATAGGAGTGACACAGCTGCCAAAATTTTATCAAATCCAAGGAAATGAAAGAACAGTGCCTGATTCAGTGACCCTTAAGAGTTACAGACTCTTCAGAGGATCTAAAAAAAATTAATGAGACTTCTTTCTAGAAACATATCTATCCATATAAAAATTTACAACTAATTTCAGGAAACTGACGGATCTCTGAACCTTGAGTTCCCAAGTTAATGACCCCAGTCTAGAATGAAGAGGTAAACGGTCCTGTTGTATGTTCACACAGTATGTCTACTCCTGGGAGCCTAAGCATAAGGCTGATCCGCCCAGTGGCAGTGAGTAGTTGGATCCCATATGACCAACTGCTTGGCTGAGTCCTGGACCAGCAGCCTGAAAAACACTGGGCACATGTGTGTGCACGGCCAACATCCTGAATGGAGGAGAAGAACTGTGGCACGGCCATCCTCCATGGGAGATGTTTTCTCACTTTCCCTGTTCCTTTCTCTCTCTCTCTAGACTGCACAAACCTTATAGCAAATTTTAAACAAAAATAAAGTAAAAGAGAAAGAGCAATATTGACACACTGCTATCCAGAGCAAGCCAACCAGGATAATAAAGGTCTGGAAGTTACATTATAAGGCTGAAGTAACTAAGAATGGTTAGCCTAGAAAAAGGAATACCTAAAAGGGACATAACATCCATTCTAAATTTCAGAAACTGTAATGAGGAAAAGGGATTAGGCTTACACTGGTCCAGCTGGCAGAACTAGATCAATGAGAAGTTACAATGAGGTCTATTTTACTATTTTAGTTCAGTCTAAGAAAGGAGTTTCTTATATATTTTATACATACGTGTGTGTATGTATAAATATAGATATATGTATACATATATTCTTTTTTTTTTTTGGAGAGATTTTCACTATAGGGTGCGTGCGCTCGCCAGACAGACAGAGAGAGACATAGAGACAGAAAGTGAGAAATCACCCCCCAGGGGGGATGGTCATGCCGCAATCCCTTCTCCTCCATTCTCCTCTCGGGATCTTGGGCACGCACGCACACGCGCCCAACGTGAGTTTTAAGCCACCGGGTCCAGGACGCGAACTGCGGTCGACTAAGTGGGAGTCCAGCGACATAGCCATTACGCTAACTGCTGGTTCCCTATACATATATTCTTTTAAAAACTGAAATAGTCTGTCCTGTGGGCAAGTAGCGAGCTCTCTGTACTGTAAGTATCCAAGCTTCTACAAGGTAACCAAATGTCAGAGATGTCAAAAGATTCACAAAATAGGGGAATAGCTGTAGTATAATTTATCTAAATCTTCTTCCACATCAAAGTTTTAGTGAGCAGAACTAGAGAGAGATAGCAATAAGAACCTTTCTATCCCAAAATCTTAGTCTTTGCTCTGATCAAAGAAGTAGCTGTACTACAGTCAAGCTCCACTCAAAAGACAGAAACCTAGTAGCTGGGATCAGCAAGAGGCATAGTGGTTAAGGCACTAGACTCCCATGTAACTGATTGCAGTTTGAGTCACAGACCTGGTGGTTTGAAACTCACACCAGGCATGTGTCCATGTGCCCAAAATCCTGAGAGGAGAATGGAAGAGAAGGGATTGCAGTATGGCCATAACCTCGGGGTGATTTCTTATTTTCTCTCTCTCTCTCTCTCTCTCTCTCGTGAGCACATGTGCCTTACAGCAAAAATCTCTTGGGGACCAGCAGATGGCATAATGGCTACGTTGCAGGACTACCATGTAGTCGACCGTAATTCAAGTCCTGGACCTGGTGGCTTAAACTCACACCTGGCGCGTGTGCCCAAGATCCCGAGAGGAGAACAGAGGAGAAGGGATTGCGGCATGGCCATCCCCCCTGGGGGGTGATTTCCCACTTTCTGTCTCTCTGTCTTTCTGGTGAGTGCACGCACCCTATAGCAAAAACCTCTCCAAAAAAAAAAACCTCTCTCAAAAAAAAGAAACCCAGTAGCTGATATTCTCTTGGTGATTTTTCAGTGAGATTACTGGGTATTGGTCAGGTTGGCCACTCTTGACTTTTTTTTTTTAATTTATGTATTTACCTATCTGTTTATCATGATTTTTCAAGCTGCTGGGTCTGGGACTCAAATTGTGGTCAACTAGTTATGTGGGAATCCAGCCCATTACCCACCATCCCCCCTGCTGGCCCCACCACTCTTGAAATTTTACAGCTTTTTCTTCCTCTAGCCTGCCCTTCTATTCACTTCTCTTTCTACCTACATTTGACCTGTCCGTTTTAATTCTTGGGAAGCTGCACAAATTTCATAGCATATCAGCACACGTAGTCCTTGTTGAACTGACTCATATTATCCACAAGATTTCAGACAAGTGGCCATTCAGTTAAAATTTTTGATGGGTGATTTCAACAGATAAATATGGGGAGGATTCAGTGCCATGTTAACTTCGTAAGAGTTAACATCACAGTCTGGTTAGGAGATGTCGCTGACTAGATCAATTCAAGACGGCCCACAGATGCAGTAGTCAACAACCAAGACTCTCCAAAATGTTTAGCCAAGTGCCAACCAAACAGCTGGTATTGCAGAAATTAAAGAAATGTCTTCACTAGGTCTTCACTTTCTGAATCTCCCCCCCTCCCCACCCAATCATTTTTGACTCAGAAACATTGCTTTTCAAAAAGAACTTTTGTGTTAAAAATGTGTCTTAGGACACTACGAATGTGAAGTTAAAAAGCCCATCTGTTCTGGCTGAACACGATCAAGACTAAATTTATACAAGGAAAACTTCCTTTTGTCCACACCGCTGCTCTCCTCCCGAGTGTTCCTTAGAAGCTTAGGAAACAAGTTCTGAAAGCAAACTTTTCCTATGTTCCAGGGAAGAGGGGAACATGGGGCCTCCTGACCTATAAAACTCAGTATTTTGGAACATCCATAATTCTCCTAAGTCTCTGCCAGTCAAAAAGAGACTCCCTTCAGCAAACTATCAGCCAGCCAGAGCCAGAGAGTAAGGCTTTCATCCCTAGGAGTTGACAAGTACAGGACCCAAAAGCTCCCTGGAAAAAAAAAGTCTCTACTTTAGCTTGCATTACAAACTGTTGGAAAAGACAGATGGAGGGGATGACAGGAAAAGTAATTATTTCTTCTGGGCTTCCTTTCTGTCTGGATTCTAAGGAGACGAATACAAAATTCCATCACAGATTGAAATGCTATCTAAACATTCTTGAAAATGTGGTCTGTGAAATGTGACCCGCTCTGCTGCAGCAACCTGTAACCTATTAATATGCGAAGGTGGGAATGCCACCGACATTCCTGCAGGCTGGCTAACGGGGTCTGACTTTCCAATACTGCAAGTCCGTGACCCACAGATGAAAATGTAAGGAACTAAAAGATATATCTACATAGCCCGACCCAACAAAGAGCCCTGATGAATCATTCATTTTATTTTCACATTCTTGGAATTTTAAGTAACTAAGACTCTCCGAAGTATTTCAAGATTTCTAGTGAGCCATCTGAATGTGAGCTGAGTCATGCTAAACAGTAGTGTTCTTATTTCAAATAATAGTAAGTTGGGACTATTCATGCACAAATCAAGCTTTAAGCTACTTAAATATTTTTTTTATTATTCGTTTTTGCTATAAAGACATGTGTGCTGGCCAGGACAGACAGAGTGAAAGAAGGAAAGTGAGAAATCATCCCCCGAAGGGGAAGGCCATGCTGCAATCCCTTCTTCATTCTCCTCTCAGGATTTTTTGGACATGCATGTACATGTGCCCTACATGACTTTCAAGCCACCAGATTTAGGACTGGAACTGCCGAGTCAGCAACCTGAGATCCTTAACCGCCATACCGCCTGCTGGCCCATTTTAAGCCACTTTAAAGGCTCATTCATATACTGATCAAAATAACATTTTTTTCTTTTTATTAAGTGGGTTTTCTTATTTGTTTGTTTGTGTCACAGGGTGTGTGTGTGCTTGCTGGAAAGAGACAGTGAGAGGGAAAGTGAGGTGTCATCCCCCTGTGAAGATGGCCATGCTGCAATCCTCTCTCCTTCGTTTTCCTCCTGGGATTTTGGAAATGCACATTCATGTACCTGGCATGATTTTCAAGCTGCCAGGTCCAGGACTCAAACCAAGGTCAGTCATGTGGGAGTCCAGAGCCTTAACCACTGTGCCACCTACTGGCTCCAGAAATGATGTTTTCACAGTAAAGGGTTTTTGTTTATTTGCAATTAACAAACACTCTTGGTGTGTGGGGGGGGCTGGCAGGTGATGTGGTAGTTAAGGGTGCTGGATTCCCACATGTTCGACTGCAGTTTGAATCCAGGGCCTGGCGGCTTGCTTTCTCTCCCCACCCCATCCCTCTCTGGTCAAATTGAAACAAATAAATAAGTATAAGTTAAATAAAATAATTCTTAAAAAAAAAAAACACTCAGACCAATTATTCGATGCAGTTGAAAAAATGTTATTGTATATGTGGCGTGGTGGTTAAGGTGCTGGACACTCCCACATGGCCGACCATGGTTTGAGTCCCGGTTTGCTTTCTCTTTCTCTCTCTCTGTCTCTCTCTGGTCAAATTTAAATGAATGAATGAATAAATAAAATTAAATAAATAAATAAATAAATAACAGTGCGATACAGTTCTTACCTTAAAGATGCTTATATATTAGTGAAGGAGATAAGAAGTGCTCACCAGTGAGTTACGGAATAAAGAAAAGGACAGACATCGGGTGGTGGGAGCTATGGGCAGAAAGATTATACATAATATGGGGATCACTTTCCTCTCCCATAAAATAACAGGAAAGGACAAGATAGATTTCAAGTCCTTTTGGTTCCAAAATGCTGATTCCTTTGGTGTATCCAGATGAGGCAAACAGAAACTATCATAAAAGAAGTAGTACTTGGGACCAGCAGGTGGCATAATGGTTATATTGCTGGACTCCCACATAGTCAACCAGGGTTTGAGTCCCAAACCTGGCAGCTTGAAATTCACACCAGGGGAACCAGCAGTTAGCATAATGGCTATGTCGCTGGACTCCCACGTAGCCGACCGCGGTTCACATCCTGGACCCGGTGGCTTAAAACTCACGCCGGGTGCATGTGTGTGCATGCCCAAGATCCCGAGAGGAGAATGGAGAAGGGATTGCAGCATGGCCATCCCCCATGGGGGGGTGATTTCCTGCTTTCTGTCTCTCTGTCTCTCTCTGTCTGTCTGGCGAGCGCACGCGCCCTATAGCGAAAACCTCTCAAAAAAAAAAAAATTCACGCCAGCTGTGTGTGCATGTGTGTCCAAAAATCCTGTGAGGAGGAGGGATTGCTGTGCTGTGTGACCATCCCCCCCGGGGGGGTAATTTCTTGTTTTCTATCTCTCTATCTCTCCCTGTCTCTCCAGCAAGTGTATGCACCCTATAACAAAAATCTCTCTCTCTCAAAAAAAGTAATATTTGAGCTGGTCCTTAGGTGGGTTAAGATTTTGAAATGCAGAGAACTGGAAGAAAGAGAGAGAAGGAAAAGCACTTCAGGCACAGAGAAGTACAGAAACACAGGTCCAGAAAGCACAGACAGACTGGAGCACTAAGAGTTCAGCATGGATAGAACACGACACGAGACAAAGCTGAAAGTGTACAACAAAGCCTAGAAAGCCATGCAAAGGAACTTGGATTCTGTTTGGTAGCCAGAAGCCACTGAGGTTTCTGAAATGACAGATGACATGACGAGACCTAGGAATGTTAAAAGAACGGAGTGAGGTTGCAGTGTCTGCAAACTACTTTTCTCTCTCTCTCTCTCTCTTTCTCTCTTTCTTTCTTCCATGGGAGAAAGAGACAGGCATCCCCAACAGCATGACCAACCACCAGCATCAGTCAGCTTGGGTCACAGGCAGTGTGTATACCCGACACGAACAGGGAGACCCCGAGACGCAGAGACCTTTCCTGTGGGTCCAGCTGCACTACTGCTGTGCCGCCATCTGCCCCATAGCCTGCTACTCTTTATTACCTCTTACTGACATGGGCCTAATCTGCCAGACAAGCAATGCTTTAGGAGAGATACCTCAACATACAGAAAAAATAAAAAAACTCAAAGCAATAAGAACTAAGGACCAACAGACGAGCAAATCAGATCCGTTTTAGGAATCTAAAATGTTTATAAACAAATACTGATGAGGACAACAGAAAGGTATACTACTTACAAACAGGCCAACAGAAGGTGATTAATAAGAGGGAAAAGAGGGGCCAGCAGATAGCATAGTGGTTAAGACACTGACTCCCACCTGGCCAACAACAGTTCAAGTCCCAAACATGGTGGCTTGAAAATCACTCCATGCATGTGTATATGCTTGCAAGCCCAAAATCCCAGGAGAAGACCCAAGTAGAAGGGACTGTGGTATGGCCATCACCCCCTGCCCCAGAGGAGGTTCTCACTTTCCCTCTCTCTGTCTTTCTGTGGCCAGTACATGTGCCCTATGGCAAAAACCTAAAAAAAAAAAAAGAGAGAAAAGAGGGGTGGCCCCATGGCCTAGTGGCTAAGAAAGCCAGATCCCACATGGCTGGCCATGGTCTGAATCTCAGCCCTGGCAGCTTAAAAAACATACCAGGCACATATATGTATGTGGCTCAAAAACTCAGAGGGTTGAAAATGGAGAAGGGACTGTGGTGTGACCACATACCAATGGGAGGTGCTTTCCTCCACTCCTTCCTCCTCCTCTCTCTTTCTCTGTCTTGTTGACTCTCTGGCAAGTGCATACACTCTCTGGCAACAGAAAAGGAGAAAGAAAGTCATAAAACATAGGAAAAAAAAACAGGTGGTTAAAAATATAAGAAAGGGAGGGGACCAGCAGGTGGCATGGTGGTTAAGGTGCTGGACACTCCCACATGGCCGGTCACAGTTATATATGTATGTATATATATATATGTAAGAAAGGGACTCATTAGCACCTGTGAGCTATTAACAGATCAGAAAACTTTTTATCTTTTTTTAAATTTAAAGGTTTTTGCTATAGGGCACGTGCACTCGCCAGAAAGACACAGAGAGACAGAAGAAAAAGACAGAAAGCGAGAAATCACCCTCCCCCCGGGGGGGGCGTGGCCACATCGCAATCCTTTCTCCTCCATTCTCCTCTCAGGATCTTGGGCACGCACGCACATGTGGCCGGTGTGAGTTTAAGCCACCGGGTTTGGAACTTGAACCACAGTTGACTACATGGGAGTCCAGCAACGCAGCCATTACGCCAACTGCTGGTCCCCAGAAAACTTCTATATAAGATTACACCCATCCTCCTACCCCAAATATGGGCATCACAATGAACTATTTTTAGAAATCAGTAGTACTAAAAATTGGCAAAGAGGACAGACAACAGGACTGAAGCTATCACAAAGGTGCACTCTGGACCTGAGTTAGCAGTGAAAGAGGAGGACTGAACACTAGCACAAAGGAAGGTTAGCAAAGGCCTGCTCAGCATTTCTCTCAGGACGGTGATTTCTGAAACACGATGCCTAAACAGAAGAGCACTGTGCACAAAAAGGAAAATGGTTAAAAGATAGCATCTGGCCCCTCAATCACTGAGTATTTCCTCCCCACGTACTTCTTCCCTTCATCCCTCCCAAAAGCCCTCCTTAGCTAGATCCAAAAAGAACTGTAAAATTTTGAAATGATGGGGCCAGCAGGTGGTGTGGTGGTTAAGGATGCTGGATTCCCACATGGCCAACTGCGGTTCGAGTCCTGGACCTGGCAGTTTGCTTTCTCACTCCCTGCGCCCCCAACACTCTGTCTCTCTCTGGTCAAATTTAAATAAATAAAGTTAAATAAAATAATTCATAAAAAAAGAAAGAAAATAATGAATCTATAGTTACCATTTGTCAGCACTGTAGCTACATTTTGTAACAACAAAATATCCAACCCCTGCAACTTAGCCGATAGACAAAAGCAGCAACCTTGTTTAGTTAGCCATAGCACACAAAAAAGGGAAGGGCACAAGACGCAGGGACACTAGGGAGATATACAGAGAAGCTTGTTTTCTCATCTCATCCTGCATACCTCTACTGTGGATGAACTGTACTATTGGGTCTTTGGAAAAGTCATGAGGCATTTTTGCAGAGAAAAACAGAAAAATACCCAATATAATACAGCGGTCCCCATGGGGCCAGCAGATAGCAAGGTAGTAAAGGCACTAGACACCCACATGGCTGACTACGGTTCCAGTCTCAAACCTGGAAGCTGGAAAATCACACCAAGCATGTGTGTGTGCATGCACAAAATCCCAAGAGGAGAATGGAAGAGAAGAGACTGAAGTGAAGCCATCTCCCCTAAGGGGGTGATTTCTCACTTCCTCTCTCTGGTAACACAAACACCCTTTGACAAAAAAAAAAAAAAAAACATGGTCCCCAACCTTCCCGCACCAGGGACAGCCTGGTGAATGACAATCCCTCCACGGATGGGGGTGGGGTGTAGAATGTGGGGAAGGCTGGCCCTGGATGACCCAAGTGTACCACATCTACCGTATATCCCATTTCCACCACTGCCTCATTGCAATATACAAAGAAATAATCACACAATATAGTTCAAGCTCCCTGAGAATCCAATACTGCCGCTGATCCAATAGCAGGTGGAGCCCAGGTGGCAATGCAAGTGATGAGGAACAGCTGCAAACACAGATGAAGCCTAGCTTGCTTGCCACCACCCATTCTCCACTGTGCAGCTCAGAGAACTGGCACCGGTCTGAGGCCTGGGGTTTGGAAACTCCTACATTCGATTCTGGTCCAAGGGACACTGCATGAAAGCTCATGGCTAGTCCAGGCAGCCTACTCCTGCTACTGGGGGGGAAAATTCTCCACATTTCTTGCTAAGATGCTCTGTGAGGCTGAACCACACAGGACAATTCCCAACTCAAGTCCTTCCTGAGTATACAAGGCACATACTCGCCCATGATCCCAGGCTGGCTAAAGGTTGTGGGGTGGGGTGGGAGAGAATGACATGATGCCAAGACCACGTTGGGGAGTTCTCTTTCTCATTCACAGAATAAATAAATAAACAAACTTTAAACAGACAAGGGGGGGGTGGGGTGGGGGCGTCTTTCAAAAACAACCCAAACAGTCACATTAAGTTAAAAACAAATAAAAGAAGGAACATGCTTGGTAAGGACGCATAACAACATTTTGGTCACTTCACTGTGGGATCTTAAAGAAAGCAGGGAGGATAATTAACGTGGTAGAATAAACTACTTACTTGCCTTCCATCCTGCCCCACATTTGTTTGGCCTCTTACGACAGTACGAATATTATCATCCAGTCTCCTGGCAAAAAAGTTAAAGGATAAAAATTATTCCACTAATGACTATTTTAGGCTGACCAGCAGATGGTGTAATGGTTACATCACTGGATTCCCATATAGTTGACCGCAGTTTGAGTCCTGGACCTGGCAGCTTCAAACTCACACCAGGCGCACATGTGTGTGTGCCCCCAAAATCCAAGAGGAGAAAAGAGGAGAAGGGATTGTGGTGTGGCCATTTCCCTGGGGGGCGACGTCTTGCTTTCTGTCGCTCTGGTGAGCGAACGTACTCTATAGCAAAAATTTCTCTAAAAAAAAAAATAAATAAAAAGTAACTGATCTATCAACCCCAGCAGATTGCACCTGCTTGTCTGACAGAAAACAAAGTGTGTATGAATGAAATAAGAAAGTATGAGGCCTTGGACCTCAGCAGTACTAGTAACACAGGATGTCAAGCTCAGGGTAGACTCATCAGTTCTATTTTTTTTAAACCAATGGCTATTTCTACTTAATATTCAGAACTGTCTAAAAAATAAATAAATAAAATTTTGTAGTATTTCATAGAGTAAATCAGGAATGATGAATTGCTGAAACTTTACAGGAACAAGTCCAACAATTCAAATTACCACACACGGAATTTCTTACTCAATAACTTTACATGGGACAGGAAGAACCAGTCAGTACTGCAGTGGTAAAATTAGATGCTCTGTGAAGCTCAACCACAGGGTAAGGTTCCAGGTGCGCATTCAGAAACCTCCCTGAGTACACCACGCACACACAAGACCATGATCCGGGGCTGACTGAGGCTGGATCATGGCACTGAGACTCTGTTGGAGGTTCTGTCTCTTTCTCTCACTTCCTCTGTCTTTCTTGCTCATGAAACAGACTTTTAAAAGAAGGGACAAGGAGCCAGGGTGATATATTAGATCACCAGAAAAGTTATGACACGTTTTTGCACAGAAAAATATATCAGAACTTTTCTGACAATCCAAGGTAAAATCAGTGCTTCACCATCTAGGCCCTGCTCATGCAGTCTGTGTCTGACATACACCTTTGGCTTCCAGCTCTTCTTTCCCTGGGGCTCAACAGAGACCATTTTTAGAGACACCTCAACCAGAGATTGAGTCAATTTCATTTTTCATTTGAAGAATCCTTTAAAGTTATAATAGGAAGAAAATGAAAAATAATTAGTTCACAAGTGATCTCTGGACCATCAGGAAATTTGCATTTTTCTGTACAAACCCTGGACAACTCAGTAGTCTCTACTATAATTATTATAGCTAAAGTCCACCGAAACAATACGGAGGCATCTTTGTGCTTCCGAAGACACCAGTAGGTCAACAGTTTCATGCAGCAGAAGTGTCACTGAAAGACCCAAAGGTTATAGGAAAAAAATCATTCCGTTTTCAAAATGAATGCTTTTCTACATCAAAGTTAAAACCAAACATAAAACCTCTAAACGACATTTGAATTATATCAACCCATTTATATAATGAATAGACATTTACTGAATACCCGTCTACTGTGTATCAAAGCTGGAAATCGAGAGATGAGTAAGTGTAAACAAGGCTACTGGGCAGGGAGGATATCTGATGATTATTCTGGACCACCACATTGCAGATTAATCACGTTTAATCCAGGCTTCCAGCAGATCTGACAGTGTTAGTTCAGCTGCCACCAAGGAATATACAAATAAGCCCAACTCCATATCTAAGTCTTGGGTATACAAAATAAATAAATAAATCTGCTCGGGAAATAAAATGCTACAAATATAGAAAAGCTTTTGTCTTCTTTAATAATTAACTATTTTGAATAGCTGTTACAGCTTCCTTCCTTTTTTAATAACTGAAAACCAAAGAATCTCAGATAAATTTTTTTTCTAATTCTCATCTATGTAAATTTGAGATTTCAAAGCATTCACAGAAAAGTGTGATCCAGATGTGATTAACTAAACAACCTACTTTTCTTTACTTATTAATAATCATACCATGTTATACTTACCTTATCTTTAGTCTTATTTTGTTCACAACTTCATCTATGTTTGCCAGAGACTACAAGAAAGAAGAGTGTTCAGCTGTTATTTCTCTTCCTGGAATTCCTTTTCACAGGGAAATAATGAGCTGAAATGTCTATGAAACCTCAAACAAAAAAAGTATGACACCATTTCTATTTTATTTTTATTTTTTTTAACTAAAATAGTAGTTGGCAACTACTGCCTAATCTAGCCTAAGTTAGATTTACAATACTGTGAATTGCAGTTGAACAATTTACAACTATATTGTAAATAAAGTTTTATTGGCACAGCTATGCTTATTTACTTCCATATTGGGAAGTGGAGAGTGGGTAGTTGTAGCAAACATTGTATGGTCCACAAAGCCTGAACATTTTACTATCTGGACCTTTACAGAAAGTTTGCTGACTCTTGGTATATAGGATTGTGACAAATTCACATAGAAAAGTACAGCAATGAAGAGGAATGAACTGCTATAACATGTAACAACTTACTAACATAATGTTGCATGAAAAAAGAGCACATACTGTATGGTTCCACTTATATAACTCAAAACAGGTAAAACCATTCTCTCAGGTTAGAAGCCAGGATAGCCGGGACCAGCAGTTGGCATAATGGCTATGTCGCTGGACTCCCACGTAGTCGACCGTGGTTCGAATCCCAGACCCGGTGGCTTAAACTCACGCCGGGCGCATGTGCGTGCGTGCCCAAGATCTCAAGAGGAGAATGGAGGAGAAGGGATTGCGGCGTGGCCAGCCCCCCGGGGGGTGATTTCTCGCTTTCGGTCTCTCTGTCTCTCTCTGTCTGGCGAGCGCACGCGCCCTACAGCAAAAACCTCTCCCCCTCAAAAAATAAAGAAAGAAAGAAAAAAAAAAAAAAAAGCCAGGATAGCTGTCATCTCTGGGGGAGATAGTGACAGTGAAGAGGTAAAAAAGACCTGAAAATATTTTATTTCTTGAGACCAGCAGTTAGTGTAATGGCTATGTCGCTGGACTCCCACGTAGTCGACTGTGGTTCGTGTCCCGGACCTGGTGGCTTAAAACTCACGCCGGGCGCATGTGCGTGCGTGCCCAAGATCCCGAGAGGAGAATGGAGGAGAAGGGATTGCGGCGTGGCCACCCCCCCTGGGGGGTGATTTCTCGCTTTCTGTCTCTCTGTCTCTCTCTGTCTGTTTGGCGAGCGCACGCGCCCTATAGCAAAAACCTCTCCAAAAAAAAAAAAAAATTTATTTCTTAACCTGGCTCTGGTTACATGAATATATTTACTTTGTGAAAATTCATCAAATTGTACACCTAATATTGTATACTCCTTTATCTTATGTTTCACTTCACTAAGTTGTTGAATTTATATATATATATACACACACACACACACACACACACACACACACATATACATCTGTTAGAAAAAGTCTGGAGGACATACACCAGTAGCTATAATCTCTACTAGTAGATATAACCTATGAAATCTATTGAGTAGTTTTCACCAATGAAAAGGAGGGATTTGGGGCCAGTCAATGACATGGTGGTTAAGGTGGCTAGATCCCACATGGCCAACTGTGAGGTTCTAGTCTTGTACCCAGTGACATGGAAAACACAGCAGGTACATGGGTGTGTATGCCCAAAATCCCAAAAGGAGGGACAGACAGAGAAGGGACTGCTATATGACCATTCCCCCTAGGGGGGAGTGTTCTCTCTCTCTTTCTCTCTTTCTCTTTTTGGTGAGTGCACCCACCCTCTGACAAAATTAAAAAAAAAAAAAAGATTTCAAATTTTTCTTCTTTTTGCTCATAAGTACTTTTCTGGTTACTCTATTTTGGTTATTCACTACTACCATAATGGTATCGAAGTTTTTAAAAAGATCTTCAAGAGGCCCTCAGGTAGTATAGAGGTTAAGGTAGCTGGATCCCACAGGGCCAACTACGCAGTTTAAGTCCCAGATCCAGTGGCTTCAAATACACATCAGGTATGCGCGCGGATATGCCCTAAATCCCAAATGGAGAAGAGACTGCAGTATGGCCATCCTCCTTGAGGGGGTTATTTCTCTTTCTCTCTCTCCATCTCTCTCTGGCAAGTGCACGTGCCCTAGAGCAAATCAAAAAAAAATTTTAAATTAAAAAATCACAATAAAAACAAATAGACTATTTCCAACATTACAGATGAGAAAATATGAGGAAATGGTGCCCTCTAATGGAGGCTAAAGGTATCATTTTATAGCACCATTTCAACTCAAGTCACTTACACAAATCCTCTTTCCCCTGCCAACAAATATTTTACCTCAGAGAGAACTGGGGCAGGGTGGGGGGGCTGATGCAAGAACTGTGCTTATAAAGTGCTCCTGGCCACTTCTGCTGGCAAGAGAAGGCCAGGAGCCTTTCAGGAGCAGCCCTGGTAAGAGAAAAAGGTGCCTGTGTTACACGCGAGACCTCAGACTGGGCTTTTCGCATCTTGTCTAACTGTTCTGACCAAGCCGATGGTTACTCTGAATTTTCAGAAATCCAGGAACAGCCTTGGGTAAAGATTAAGCTTAGCAGGGAGAAGTTACTTAATCTGAGAAATCCAATGCTGTCAAGTTTGGCACTTACAAACCAGACTCAGCATAAATCATCGTGATAACAGTAGCTGAGTTGCCACAGGACCTGGAGTTGGCCCAACCCTTCCTCTACTAACTTGCCTGGACAAGTCGTTCAACACCTCTGAGTTTGTATTTGCGAAACACAAATCAAAATGCATATTGTATGCAAGATGAATATATTAGTTCCTGTATGCTCTATTTTTCTACTGGAACTTACGTTTTTTTTTTTTTTTTTAAAGACAGGGTTTTGCAATGTTGCCTAAGCTGGCCTTGAACTCTTCCATCAGCCTCCTGAGTAGGTGGACTAACAGGCACATGCCACTGCACCCAGCCCCATCCTTTTTAGTGTTTTGTTTTTTAAACAAGAAGTGCATGCATGCACGCATGACAGTGAGTGTGAGTGAGAGAGAGAAGAGGGGGAGAGAGGGACAGAGAGAAGCATGCTCTATAGTATCTTGATATGCTGAGATCTCCTTCCTCCAGGGATATGGAGCGCTCACGCACATGCCCAGTATGTTTCACGGTGAGCTGGCAGGAGATTTGAACCAATTACCACACAGGATCCAGCTACTCTGGGCAACACATTACTGCTGTGCTACAAAGACAGCCCTTCAGTATTTTTTTTTCCTTAGGTTTGCTATAGGGTGTATGCACTAGTTAGAGAGAGACAGAGAGAAACAGAGAGAGAGAGAGAGAGATATCACTCTCCAGGAAGGCTGGCCATGCTGCACTCCCTTCTCCTCCATTCTCCTCTCTGAGATTTTGGGCACCCATGCACATGCGCCCAGCGTGATTTTCAAGCTGCCAGGTCCGGGACTCAAACTGTAGTCGGCTATGTGGGTATACAGGGCCATTACAATTATGCCACCTGTTGGCCCCAAATGAATCATTTCTTTTTAAACTTAATTTTTAAAAATTTATTTATTTAATTTGACCAGAGAGAGACATGGAGAGAGAGAGGGCAAGTGAGAAAGCAAACTACCAGGTCCAGGACTCGAACCGTGGGCAGCCATGTGGGAGTGTCCAGCACCTTAACCATCACACCACCTGTGGGTCCCATAAGTCATTCTTTAAAAAAAAAATCCTAGAAGTATAATAGTTGACTGACTGTTAGGTAGACCCATGGGGGACTCCTTGTCCTTTAATTCCCAGATTTTCTATTGGTAAGCCAAAAGAAAAGAGTGCTAAAACCTACCATGGGTCTACTATGCAACACCGTTCTAGACACTTCACTGAAATTATTTTCCTCAATCCTCTTAGCCACAGTAGGACACTATTATCCTCTTCCATGTTAGGGTTAGGAACCAGGCTGGGAAAGAACAGGAGCTTTTATACAGCTGCAGAGCAGACAGGCGGCACAGCCAGGCTGAGTGGGCATCTGAGTCCATGCTGCTTTCTTACGTAGCATGCTACCTCTAATGCAGTGGCTCTTGACCTGCTTTTCCCACACCCTAGAACACCTGCCTTCAGTCCTCGCTATGTAAGGAATCCACACTGGGATCCAGACCTCCCCTGAAGAGGAGAAAAGCCTCACAGGCACCCAATCCTAGATTGGCTAGGATTAGAGGTGGCAACTACAGCCCTTCTTTGAGAATCACTCACCTAGCTTTGTTGCAATGTGGTTGTACAGTTTTAGTTATACAATTTTTAAATGTTTTAAGCATTAAGAAGTATTTCCTGGGGCTGCCAAAGAGTCTAGTGGTTAAAGGAGCTAGATCCCACACGACTAAAGGCATAGTTTAAATTTTGACCTTGCAAGCTTGATGTGCCTGTGTGTTACATACACCCAAAAATCCCAACCAGATGGAGAAACGGAGAAGAGATTGCGGCATAACCATGTCCCATTGTGGGGTGCTTTCTCTCTCTCTGTGTCTCTCCATCTCTCTCTCTGGCAAGTGCACGTACCCTCTGGCAATTTAAAAAATGCATTTTCTGGGGCCAGCAGGTGGTGGCTAAGGCCCTGGGTACTCCCACATGGCTGACCATGGTTTGAGTCCAGACCTGGTGGCTTGCTTTCTCACTTTCCCTCTCTCTCAAATTAAAATAAATTAATGAGAGACCAGCAGTTAGTGTAATGGCTATGTCGCTGGACTCCCACATAGTCGACCGTGGTTCGAATCCCGGACCCGGTGGCTTAAACTCACGCCAGGCGCGTGTGCGTGCGTGCCCAAGATCCTGAGAGGAGAGTGGAGGAGAAGGGATTGCGGCGTGACCATCCCCCCTGGGGGGTGATTTCTCGCTTTCTGTCTCTCCCTGTGGGGTGATTTCGCGCTTTCTGTCTCTCTGTCTCTGTCTGTCTTCTTGGCAAGCATACACGCCCTATAACAAAAACCTTTCCAAAAAAAGAATAAATAAAATTAAATAAATAATTTTTTTAAATGCCATTTCCTGGGGGACCAGCACGTGGCATGGTAGTTAATGCGCTGGACACTCCCACATGGCTGACCATGGTACAAATACTGGACCCAGTGGCTTCCTTTCTCATCCCTTCCCCCTGTCTCTCTCTCTGGTCAAATTAAAATAAATGAAGGAATAAATAAAATTAAATACTTTTTTTTAAGAAAAGCATTTCCTGGGGCCAGCAGGTGGAATAGTGGTGGTTTAGGGCACTGGACTCTCACGTGACTGCAGTTCAAGACTCAGACCTGTCAGCTTGCTTTCTCACTTTCCCTCTCTGTCTCTCACTCTATCACTCTGTCCCTCTCTGGTCAAATTGAGATAAATAATTAAATAAAATAATTCTCTTTAAAAAATAAATAAATAAATAAAGCATTTTCTAATTTTAAAGGTAATATTCATGCTGATTACAGAAAATAAATCATTCCACACCACAGTAAAATATAACAACTATAAGCATTTTTGCATATTACATTCTATTATCTTTTAAAAATAAACCGAAATGGGGCCAGCAGGTGGCGTGGTGGATAGGGGCGCTGGACTCCCACATGGC
Source organism: Tupaia belangeri chinensis (assembly GCF_000334495.1). Classification (NCBI taxonomy): domain Eukaryota; kingdom Metazoa; phylum Chordata; class Mammalia; order Scandentia; family Tupaiidae; genus Tupaia; species Tupaia belangeri. Next base: position 661,108 of record NW_006204759.1, on the reverse strand, counting down.
CAACCACGGTTCAAGTCTTGGACCTGGTGGCTTGCTTTCTCACTTTCTCTCTCTCTCTCTCTCTGTCTCTCTCTGATCAAACTGGAAAATAATAATGATAATAAGTAAAGTTAAATAAAATAATTCTTTAAAAAAAAAAAAACGAGATGAAAGTAATTGGGCATCTTTCCCCCCACACACACTTAATAACACTTATCTAGGGCCAGTAAATAGCATGCAAGTTAAGGCACTGGATCACACATGGCCAAATACACGGTTTGAGTCCTGGACCTAGAGACCTGAAGGGTACATGTGCATGCACGACCAAAATTCTGAGAGGAGAATGGAGAAGGGATTGTGCTGTGGCCAGTCCCCGTGGTGGATGATTTCTCACTTTCTCTTCCTCTGACTCTCTCTGGTGAGTATATGTACCCTATAGCAAAAACTGAATGAGGACAATAATAATATATATCTAAAGCATTTTGGGGTCATTAAAAATTCATTCAGGGCTGGGGGCCCGTAGCCTAATAGGTAAGGAAATTGGATCCTACATGGTTAACTTCAGATTGAATCCTGGCTCCAGTGGTTTAAAAAACCATGCTGGGAGGGGCCAGCAGATAGCATAGTGGTTAAGACACTGGACTCCCACATGGCCAACCACAGTTTGAATCCTGGTTCTAACCACTTGAAAATCATGCCAGGTGTGTGTGCATGTGTGTGCACCCCCATGCGCACACAGATGCCTGTCTAAAATGCCAAGAAGAGAATGAAGGAGAGATTGCGGCATAGCAATCACCTGGGGGAGGATTTCTCACTTTCCCTTTCTCTCTGTCTTTCTCTAGCAAGTGCATGTGCCCTGTGGCAAAACCTTAACATTTTTTTTAAAATGTGGGGTGCGTGTGTGTGCATATCCCAAATCCCAACAGGATGGAAAAAATGTAAAAGGGATTAAAGCCTGACCATGCCCCATGAGGGGATGCTGAGTCCCTCTCCTCTCTCTGGTGAGTACACACGACCTCTGATACTTAAAAAAAAACAAAAAACAAAAATCCTTTAAACAGCTCCATAGAATTCTTTTTTCAAAGCTTTTAATTATACTCGTTTTTAATCAATTTCATCTGGTTTCTCTCTAACCAAAGTTCCAATGAAACATGACAAATTATTATCTTCAGTTTACTACCAGGAGACAAAAAAGTTTTCCAGATCATTGTTACCAAATCTGGCTACTCTTCTGAACCCTGTACAGAGCTCTGTTAAATATAGAAACCTGAGCTCCTCCCAGACTTGGACCTGGTGGTACAGAAGCATCCAAGGACCTATTCCAGTCACACTCCAGCTCCACATAACTACAGACATATGGGGCCAGCAGGTGGCACAGTGGTTATGGTACTGGACTCCCATGAGGCCAACTGTGGTTCAAGTCCCAGATTCAGAGACTTGAAACTCATACCGGGCATGTGTGCCCAAAATCCTGAGAGGAGAATGGAAGAGAAGGAATTAGAGCATGACCATTCCATCCAGGGGTGATTTCTCTTTCTCTCTCTCTGGCAAGTGTACGTGCTCTAATAGCAAAAATCTCTACAAAAAATAACTACAGACACACGAGAACTTGCCACTCAAGAGAAACACACATATACCCTTCTTCTTAAAGTGACATTAAACTTATTCTCAATATACTGACATTTACTTTAAATAATCTAAACTCATAATTAATGAGTATTTACTATAGGTCCATAAGCTATAAAGATTGTTTTTGCCCAAGATTTAGCAATAGTTAAAAGAAATTATGTGGGGGGCGGGTGGACAGAGGCGGAGCATTAAACACAACACTCTGTGAGGCTGACTCACGTGGGAAGGTTCTGGGTGTGTGTTCTGAGCATGCTCTGAGTATGCTGTGTGCTGAAACTGAGGTGCGATAATGGCTTCAAGACTCTGTTAGGGTCTTTGCTGTCTTTTTCTCTCATGGAAGAAACAGATAAACAAAAAAAAAGGTAAAACTATAAGTTACGCTACTACTTTCTATTGGATTGTCAGGAAACTCACGATGCATCTTTGCATAGAAAATATAGAAAAACACATCTTGACTTTCCCAGAGACCTAATACTATTTCTTTTTTTTCTTTCTTTCTTTTTTTTTTTTTTTTTTTTGTTTTTTTTTTTTTTTTTTTTTTTGAGAGGTTTTTACTATAGGGCGCGTGTGCTCGCCAGACAGACAGAGACAGAGAGACAGAAAGCGAGAAATCACCCCCCAGGGGGGATGGCCACGCCACAATCACTTCTCTTCCATTCTCCTCTCAGGATCTTGGGCACACATGCACACGCGCCCGGTGTGCATTTTAATCCACTGGGTCCAGGACACAAACCGCAGTCGACTATGTGGGAGTCCAGTGACATAGCCATTACGCTAACTGCTTGTCCCCCCTAATACTATCTCTTCATTAAGGTCCACAGGAATCTGGGGTACAAGGTAAACTGCTAAGTGTAACTTTGGGACTCGAACCACAGTTAGCCATGTGGGAGTGTTCAGCACCTTAACTACCACGCCACCTGCTGGTACCCAATTTCTGAAGTTATTCTAAGAAACATCTCTATACATTACTAAGACTGGAGACATTAGGTAAAACTGAACTTGCAGTACAACAAAGATCTTGTGCTACCTTCAGGAGTTTAAAAAGCAAATACATACACAAACACACTGGGAAGAGGTGAGAATTTGGTGGTTTCCTACATAACTTTTTTTTCTTTTTTTGGAGAGGTTTTCGCTATAGGGTGCATGCGCTTGCCAGAAAGACAGAGAGAGACAAAGAGACAGAAAGTGAGAAATTACCCCCCAAGGGGGATGGCCACGCCGCAATCCCTCCTCCTCCAGTCTCCTCTCGGGATCTTGGGCACGCACGCACACGCGCCCAGCATGAGTTTAAGCCACCAGGTCCGGGACTCAAGCCATAGTCGACTATATGGGAGTCCAGCGACATAGCCATTACGCTAAATGCTGTTCCCTCCTACATAATTTTTAACTCTAACACTTTTATTTTGGTGAGTCAGCACGCTCGGTAAGATGAGATAAAATAGTGTCATGGCTAACTTAGCTATCTTTTATACCAGTTGTTACCAAATGTCTACCTCCAACTAATTCGTTTTTCATAGAAAATGATGAGCTGTAAAGGCTATTTGTGAAATTTCAAAAAAGATGATCACACAGTATACCAGTTTTGAAATTTTATTTTAAAATTAACATGTTCAGAGCCAGCAGTTGGTGTGGTGGTTAAAGCGCTGGACTCCCACATGGCCGAGTGGTTCAAGTCCTGGACCTGATGCCTTACTTTTGCACTTCTCATTTCTGTCTCTCTCTGATTAAATAATTATTATTAATAAACAATAATAATTAAATAAGTAAATGAATACATCTTTTTTTAAAAATTAACATGTCCATTAGAAAGTTTATGAGGATTGGAACTGGCAGGTGGCATGGTGGTTGGGGCACTGGATTCCGCAGGGCTGACTACAGTTCGAGTCCTGGACCTGGCGGCTTGCTTTTTCACGTTCTCTTTCTCTCTCTCTCTAGTCAAGTTAAACAATAATAAACATTAATAATTAATTTTAAAAATTAAGTTTATAAGGACGTTAACAATGATGGGGATTATGAGCTCCACACTCATGGATCCAACTACACATTTCCACCTAGATCACCCAAATATGTTCAATTCGGAGCTCCCCTTTACACCCTAGTCCTACCTACTACCCGCTGAAATACCATCAACATTGGGTAAAGGTACCAACATCTACCAAAGTCTGTCAGGCTGGATATCAAAGTTCAAAAGCCTTATCTTGGCCTATAATGCTCAGCTAAAGTGCTGTTTCCTCCTGGAAGCCTTTTGGGATCAAGACTTGGACTAAGTCTCTCCTGTTCTGCTTTCACTGTATTTGGTATGCTTCCTCAGGGCAATGCTATCACCTTTAAGCAAAGCATTCATTATCTCTCTGTGCCTCGTTGTTCCCTCGTCATAAAATAAGCATGGTAGGGGCTGGTAGATCGTATGGTGGTTAAGGTGCTAGACTCGCAAATGGTGGACTGCAGTTCAAGTCCTGGACCTCGCAGCTTGCTCTACCATGCCCTCTATCCCTGCCACCCTGGTCAAATTAAAAAATAAGGGAACCAGCAGTTAGCGTAATGGCTATGTCGCTGGACTCCCACGTAGTCGACCGCAGTTCACGTCCCAGACCTGGTGGCTTAAAACTCACGCTGGGCGCGTGTGCATGCATGCCCAAGATCCCGAGAGGAAAATGGAGAAGGGATTGCAGCGTGACCATCCCCCCTGGGGGGTGATTTCTCGCTTTCTGTCTCTCTGTCTGGAGAGCGCATGTGCCCTTTAGCGAAAAACCTCTCCAAAAAAATAATAATAATAATTAAAAAATAATAAATAGAGAATTCTAAAAATTAAACACACACACACACACAGAGAATGATAACAGAGTGGGAATTTAACATTGTTAAGTGCTTAGAATAGTTCCTGGTACACAGTAAGCATCCAATAAATGTTAACTACTATTATAATTATAGAAGTTAGGACCCTTTCAGGAGACCAGCAGGCGGTGTGGTGGTTAAGGCGCTGGACACTCCTACATGGCCGACCACAATTCAAATCCCGGATCTGGCAGCTTGCTTTCTCACCACCCCCCCCCATCCCCTGTGTGCCTCCCTCTGGTCAAATTAAAAAATGAATGAATTAATAAATAAAACTAAATAAATAAGTCTTTAAAAAAAGTTAGGACCCTTTCATGAGCAAATAATTCATACTTTGCAATTAACTTACAGTCTGTTAACTGCGTGATCTTTAAGACAGACTGCAAGCTCTATGTTGGTAAAGACTGTATCTGTCTTGCTCATGCTCTATCTCTGAATTTCTTACAGAGCAAGGCACAATTGATGGTTTTTGGTTGAGTAAATGAATGTGTTTTAGGTTTTACATAAGCCTGTACCTTTATCCCTTTAGGCACCAAATTCCGTAACTTCTGTGTCCTACACAGCTCCTGGGCCTTGGTTCCCTCCACTCACAGCTTGCACCTGGGCTCTCATCATCTCTCTCAAGGAGTCTAAGGCATTAGTCTCCGAAATGGTCTTCCTCCTCCAGTCCTGTCTCCTCCTGGTTTATCCTCCATGTTGTTGTCATATGGGATTTTTTAAATGTAAATCTGCTTTAGTCATTAGTTTGACAAAAGTTTTTCATGAGGGGCTAGTCACTGGCACAGCTGGAACACAATGCTCTGAGTACTGGACAGACATGCAGAGGTCGGGGGTTCAAATCCTGAGGGCTTCCTATGCATGTGCTGCTCATGTGTTCACCTATGATCTAGGCTGGCTAGAGCTAGGGGTGGATTGTGGCAAAAGAAACATGTTGGGGATATCTGTCTCTTTTTCTGTCTCTCTTATGGAAGAAAGAAATTTTTAAAAGTTAAAAACTAGTCTTTGGGGGACCAGCAGGTGGCATGATGGTTAAGGTGCTAGACTCCCACATGGGTCAAGTCTTGGACCTGGCAGCTTGCTCTCTCTCTTTCTCTCTCTCTCTCTCCTCTTCTCTCCTCTAATCCTTGGGGGCCAGCAGGTAGTGTAGTGGTTAAGGCATTGGATTCTCATGTGGCTGACCACAGTTCAAGTCCCTGACCCAGCAGGTTGAAACTCAGTGCTGGGTGTGTGTGTGCCCCAAATCCTGAGAGGAGAATAAAGGAGAAGGGACTGCGGCACAGCTGCTGCACCGGTGATGACTTCTCACTTTCTGCCTCTCTGGTGAGCACGCGTACCCTATAGCAAAACTCTCTCAAAAAATAAAAAAAAAAAAAAAAAAAAAAAAAGTTAGTCCTTGAATGAATACCCACTTGCTTGTAGCAGTGGTAGTAACAGTAGTCTCCAGAATAGGGCCTACGCACAAAACATTTGCAATACTATCCCTTAGGGTGTGGGGAAAAATATTTTTTTCAAATCAATAGTGTCTTTTATTTTATCTTTAAAATATCTCATAACAGTCTTAGAAATAATCTGGCTTTTTGTTTCCACAGCTGGCAAACTCTTAGCTCTTATTCATAAGCCTGAACTGCACCCTTTTCAAAGACATAGAAGACCTCCAAAAATTTTCTCATATCCTTATTTTTAACTGTGGTAGCTTGCTGAATCAAAGCAGCTGAATCGGAAAGAAGTTCAATGTCGTTTCCTTTAAGGATCGATTCATCTTTCTGGTTCTGAGATGCTGAACAAGCAGTACCCAGTGGCATTCGAATCGTGTGGATATATTTTTCGCCCAAGAAATTTTGGATTTCAATATGAGGCCCATTTTCCTGACTACTGAGGTTGATGGGAAACAAGCATCCACAGATCTCATCCTGTAACAGAAGCCCAGCGTAACACCCTTGATCATGTTCTGCACATGACTACAGAGAGTGCGCGCTGTAGCCATTTCCTTTCTATTTCCCCACCATTTGTCAACCGGAAGCCTCTTCTTTTTCTTTCCAAGGAGACTGAGCTCTATACTGATGTGACTGAAGTCCCTCCACAGGGTTCCTCTGGGCCCTTTCACAATGCCTGTGCATCCCTTCAGAGTGATGTTGACATTTTCTGCAATATCGACAGTTTGATTGCTGAGAGAAGTTCTTCGCTCTAGCAGTAGACGTGGCAAAGAGCAGGTATGGGAACATATTAACATCTCTGTTTTTATCTTTATATAGAAAGTAAAGCCTAATTTATTTCAGATTGGTATTAGGATATGTACATGATATTTTGGGGATATGGGCTTAAAAATTAGCCCACTGAGGAACCAGCAAATGGTATAACTGTTACATTGCTGTACTCACATAGTCGACTGCAGTTCAAGTTCAGACCTAGCAACTTAAAACTCACGCTGGGCATGTGTGTGTGTATGCCCAAGATCCTAAGAGGAGAATGGAGAAGGGATTGCAGCATGGTCATCCCCTCTTGGGGGGTGATTTCTTTCTTTCTGTTTTTCTCTGTCTCTCCAGCAAACGTGCACACCCTATAGCAAAAACTTCTCTTAAAAAAAAAAAAAAAAAAGGGGAACCAGCAGTTAGCGTAATGGCTATGTCGCTGGACTCCCACGTAATCGACCGCGGTTCGCGTCCCAGACCCGGTGGCTTAAAACTCACGCCGGGCGCGTGTGCGTGCGTGCCCAGGATCCCGAGAGGAGAATGGAGGAGAAGGGATTGCGGCGTGACCATCCCCCCTGGGGGGTGATTTCTCGCTTTCTGTCTCTATGTCTCTCTCTGTCTGTTTGGCGAGCGCACGCGCCCTATAGCGAAAATCTCTCTCTCAAAAAAAAAAAAAAAAACCCAGACTGGGTCATACTCATCTTTGTGTCCTCAGCAAAGGTGAGTGACAACACATGCTGAACATGTGCTGAATGAATAAATGAAAAACCCAATCTGACTCTAAGCTCTTTTCCCGATAACACTGCTTCTGATTCTGGTCTACTTCTCACCAGAAAAACCAATTCTGTAAGAAAAAAAATCCCTCAGTACAGATAAATCATCCAACAAAACAGAAAGAACATAAAGTCTAAAAATCCACATACTGAAAAAGGAGTGAATATGGTTTTATGACTCAAAGTTTATCCTGCCTGCCTCAACCCCACTTTTCCATATTACATTATAAAAATCCTTTCTACTTTCTAATAAAAAAATTTGGAGAGATTATTACAACCTAAGAGTACAATTAACTTCTTCCTTCCTTCCTTTCTTCCTTTCCTCCTTCTTTAACTTGCCATGGAGTTTGTATGCTCACCAGAGAGAGCATTAGAAAGCACTTCCCAGGGGCGCTGGCAGGTGGCATGGTGGTTAAGGGTGCTGGACTCTCACATGGCTGACTACAGTTCAAGACCCGGACCAGGCAGCTTGCTTTCTCACTTTCTCTCTCTCTCTCTACCTATCTATCTCTCACTCTGTCCCTCTCTGGTCAAATTAAAATAAATAAACAGATAAAGTTAAATAAAAAATAATTCTTAAAAGAAAAAAAGAAAGCACTTCCCAGGGAAATGGTCATGCTGCAATCCCTTGTCCATTCTCCTCTCAGGATTTCAGGCATGCACACACACTTGTCTAGCATACTTTTAAAGCCACTTAAACCATACTGTTGGTCATGTGGGTTTCAGCCACCTTAACCACCACACCACACACTGTCCTCAAGTACAATTTCCAATCAAATGCTCACTATACAAAGCATTCCAATCTAACACAATTCAGTCAACTAGCTATAACAGAGTTTGATTTAAATTTTTAAAATAATTATTTTATTCATTTATTATTATTCTTCAGTTTGGGCAGAGAGAGACAGAGAGAGAGAGCGGGAGAATGAGAAGGCAAGCTGCCAGGTCCAGGACTTGAACCATGGTCAGCTATGTGGGAGTCCAACACCTTAACTACCATACCACCTTCTGACCCAAATTTGGTTTAAATTGAACTCTTTGCAGGCCAGCCCCATAGCCTAGTGGTTAAGGAAGCCAGATCTCACATGACCAGCTGTGGCTCAAATCCCAGCCACTGCAGCTTGAAAAATCATGCCAGCCATATGTGCATACATGCGCCCCAAATCCCAATAGGATGGAGAAATGAAGGTGAAATTGCAACATGACCACATCCATTGTGAGGGAGGGATGCTTTCTCTCTCTTTTTCTCTCTCTCTTAATCTGTTTCTCTAGCAAGTGCACATGCCCTGTACAATTAAAAATAACCAATTTAACTTTTGGCCCAGCTCTGAAGCTCAGTGGTTTAGCCAGATCCTACCTGACTGACTGTGGTTTGAAACCCAGCCCCAGATCCATAGGGTTGAAAAAGACACCAGGCACATGTGTGCATGTGCCTAAAATCCCAATAAAATGAACAAATGGAGAATAAGGGATTGCACCATGACCATATCCCATTGAGGGGTGCTTTCTCTTTCTCTCTCCTTTGACTGTTGCACTTGCCCTTTGGCAATTAAAAAATAAAAAATAAAAAAAATTTTAAAAAGAATTTAACTTTTACTTGTTTGTCAAAGGCCCTTAGTTTATGTAGTACAATACACCAATTGTAACATTCATGGTGAGGCAGAAGTTTTAAAACTCCGTACTTACTTGCTCTGTTGGGAACAAAGTATTGATATACTCCACAGCATTGAAATCTGCTCGATCTAGAGGATCCTGGCTTGGAAATACCTATATAAAAAGAAAAGACTGCATGTCAAAACATCCTGTTATAAACCATACATACATATAATTTTTATTTGTCAACTAAAAAGAACACAATATTTTAAAATAGAGAATTAAATGTTAACTGTCATCTTTCTACTTTGTTTTCTTTTGCTGTTATTTGCCAGAGGGTATGCGTGCTTACCAGAGAGAAAGAGTGGGAGTGAGGGAGGAGAAAACAATGGGTTGTGGTCATCACAATACCTTTTCTTCTACCTCTTCATCCTGTCAGGATCCGGGGCACACACACACAAGTACCTGGTGTGTTTCTGAAGATGCTGGGGCTAGGATTTGAACTGTGCAGTTAGCCATGTGAGATCTGGCTCTCTTAACCACAAGGCCATGGGGCTGGGCTTCTACTTTGTTTTACGCATTATTTCTTTCTTTTCTATTAGATATTAAGTTCCCTAAAGATAATAATGCTTCACACTCAACAGATGCTCCATAAAATAACTGTTGAAAAAATCTTAAATTTTCTACAACACCTGCAGTTTTAACATCTTCGCACAACTAACTGAATGTGCAAACGTGAAAAGTTCCACAGATATTAATGAACCTCAAAGACAAGGAAAATAAGCAGGCATAGGGCAGCTCTGGGCCTTCGGACAGGGAAGGGGAGGGGAAGAAACAGTCTTTACACAGAGAGGTGTGACTGACTACAGGTATTCTCAACCTTTTAAGTATGGTAAAAGGGTCATTTTTCAACATTCTCCCTCTGCGCTGCCTTCTGTTTCAAAAATTAAAGGCATGGGATGAGCAGATGGCATAATGGTTGCATTGTTGGACTCCCGCATGGAACTCATACCAGGTATGTGTGCGTGCGTGCCTAAAATCCCAAGAGAAGAATAGAGAAGGGATTGCAGTGTGGCCATCCCCCCAGGGGGTGATTTCTCACTTTCTGTCACTCTCTGTTTCTCCAGCAAGTACACATTCCCTATAGTAAAAAAACTCTCAAAAAATAAAAAAATTAAAATTAAAAGCACATCCTCCCTGAAATTCTTAATATAACCAGCTAATGACCTAGTTGAATTAAGAAAGCCTTGAGGGGCCCAGCAGGTGGTACAGTGGTTAAAGTGCCAGACTCCCACATGGCTGACTATGGTTAGAGTTCCAGACTGGGTGGCTTGCTCTCACTTTCTCTCTCTCTCTCTGGTCAAATTTAAAAAATAATAATAATAAAATTAAACAAATCATTTTAAAGAATTATTTTCTTTAACCTTATTTATTTAACCATTTACTTAATTTTAATTTGACCAGAGAGGGACTGCGCAAGGAGAGAGTAAGAGAGAGAAAGAGGGAAAGTGAGAAAGCAAGCTACAAGATCCAGGACTCGAACCATGGTCAACCATGTGGGAGTTCAGCACCCTTTACCACCATGCCACATGCTGGTCCCAACAAATAATTTTTTAAAATAACCTTGAGGTCCTCCATAAGGAGTATGGAGTTTTCTCATTTTCCCTCTCTCTCTCTCTCAGTTCTCTCTTTCTCTCTGGGGAGTAAGGCACTCTCTAGCAATTTTTTTGTTTAAAGAAAGCCTTTACAATAGACTCTGCACACTGTGTTCACCGATCTCAGAATTTACTATGCCCTTACCCAGCCACGGGGTGCAGGCAGTAGGATGCTGCATGATGCTACAAGTCATATGAGAAAGCTCCTGAACATGATATGCCCAAGATCCTGGCTGGTTGCAGGGACCAGAGGAAAAAAACAATGTGAAGACTCCGTCGAGGGTCCCTTGTTCTCTGGAAAATGGAAAATAAACTTGGGGTGGGGGGAAGAGGGCTGGACAGTGGCACAGCAGTGACATAACACTCTGTGAGACTGGATCCATGTGGGAAGATCCTAGATTTACCGCCCGAGACCTCCCTGTACCTCCTGAGAGCAAGCATGCACATGAAGGCTGTGTGATGCAGCTGGCTGAGACTGGGGGGAATCGTGGCATGAGCACGCCCATCTGGGAGTGCCTTTCTCTTCCCCTCTTTGAAAAAATCAGCAAATAAAGTTTTTAAAAAGATTTAAAGGGGCCAGCAGATGGCGTAGTGGTTATGTCACTGGACTCTCATATGGCCGAATGTGGTTCAAGTCCCAGACATGACCACTGGGCACATGTGCGTGCGTGCCCAAGATCCCAGGAGGAGAATAGAGGAGAAGAGACTACAGAGTGGCCAGCCTGCCAGGGGGTGGTTTCTCACTTTCTCTCTCATTGTCTCTGTCTCTTTCTCTTTCCAGTGAGCACATGCACCCTATGGCAAAAACCTCTAGAAAAAAAAATTTTTAAAGAATTTACTATGCATTAAAGCAATTCGTACATGTCAGGTAGTATCAAGAAATAGAGAGCTGGCATTGATGTCAGCAGAAGAGCTTCCTCTGAGAAAGATACATAACTCATTTCCAAGGTTGAAAAACATGAAACAAGGTAGGTTATAAAGGCAGTCGGATGATTCCTTAGATACTAGATCCATCAGTTTAAGATAGTTACAATTCTGAGAAACAACTGCTCTGGAGAAGACTTCCAAAGAAATATATTGATAGTGTCAAAGAGCCAAAGTGCCTTTTTTGTTTTAGAATTATATTATTTAATTTTACTCAACATTTTTCTTCTTTTTCTTTTTTTGGAGAGGTTTTTGCTATAGGGTGCATGCGCTCGCCAGAACGACAGAAAGACAGAGAGACAGAAAGTGAGAAATCATCCCCAGGGGGGATGGCCACACTGTAATCCCTTCTCCTCCATTCTTCTCTCAGGATCTTGGGCACACACGCATACTTTCCCAGCCTGAGTTTAAGCCACCAGGTCCGGGACTTGAACCGCATTTGACTACATGGGAGTCCAGCGACATAGCCATTACACTGACTGCTGGTCCCAACTCATCATCATTTTTCAACCTGACCAGAGAGAGAAGAAAAGTAAGAAAGCAAGCTGCTAGGTCCAGGACTCAAACTGCGGTCAGCCATGTAAGAGTCCAGCACCTTAACCACCATGCCACCTACTATCCGAGTCAAAGTGTCTTTAAGAGAAGTCAAAAATAACTGCTAGAAAGGTCCGGGGCTTCTACAATGTCAAGAAGAGGTAGATCTGTGAGGCAGGTGAGAATAAAATAAAGGTGTTCTCCTTTTAAAATGCTTGGCACTTCTGTTTCTATAATACACATTTATGGTGGAGGAACATCACATGCACACATACTTACACAAGCTCAATTACAGGGGCTCACCAGAAGGAATACTGACAACTGGGCTGCCACACGTATGTCCCATCATGAGCACGACATAAAAGACGTGAACTGTCCATTTCGTCAAAGAGCCAAAGTGCCTTTTTGGGCTTATGAGTAGTTTCTGCACGCCTCTCACTATATTAACTGGGTATTAACCTAGGTTTTAATATGTATTCATATAATAAGGTCCCAAACACATGCCCACTACTTTATCCAGTAATATCTGAAAAAAAGTCATCAATTCCAATGCTGGAGAAGAAAACAAATAGCACTAGACATATCAGACTAGACTTATCGAAAAGATGTTCATACACTGTCCTTCATAGACAATTTAAAGAATTTCAAGGGTAACGTGTCTATTGCAATTTTTACCTTTAACAATGACTCTGGAACTTAAATCTCTGAGTAATGTGATTCTATTTTATCAATCCTTCCTGATTCCCCACCTGTCACTACTGTTTATAAGTATGCTATTGCATAGTAGTCTGGAGAATTTTGCTCAATTTTAGACAGCTAAATTACCAAAAAAAAAAAAACCTGAATTTATCTTGACATCAAAGTGTCTACTTACTAGATAAACCCATGCTAGAACTCAGATTTTTTTCCCACACTTTGAATTATTTTATTTTTGTAAAGAATTGTTTTTTATTTAACTTTATCATGTTATTATTTTCCAGTTTGATCAGAGAGAGACAGAGAGAGAGAGGGAAAGTGAGAAAAGAAGCCACCACCAGGACTTGAACCATGGTCAACCATGTGGGAGTCCAGCGCCTTTAACTACCATGCCATCTTGCTGGTCCTGAATTATTTTATTAAACTTTATTTACTTATTTTAATTATTTGACCAGAGAAGGACAGAGTGAGAGGGGTGGAGTGAGAAAGTAAGCTGCCAGGTCCAGAACTCAAACTGCAGTCAGCATCCTTAACGATCACGCCACCTGCCGGCCCCCAAATTTATTGTAAAAAATGGTGGGACCAGCGGTTGGCGTAATGGCTATGTCACTGGACTCCCATGTAGTCAACTGTGGTTCAAGTCCCGGACTCAGTGGCTTAAACTCATGCCAGCCATGTGTACATGCATGCCCAAGATCCCGGGAGGAGAACGGAGGAGAAGGGATTACGGCGTGGCCATCCGCCCAGGGGGTGAGTTCTCTCTTTCTGTCTTTCTCTGTCTTTCTGGCCAGCACACACACCCTATAGCAAAAACCTCTCAAAAAAAAAAAAAGGCAAAAAATGTTCTCTTCTGCATTCCCTTCATTATAGCCATTATGTCCAAAGAGCAATTCAAATGTATCTTTTTTTAGAGATGGAGGTGGCTGGTGGAGCAGTGTGGCCTGGACACTAAAAGTTTTGCCAATAATCTTCTATCCTCATGACAAATGTGGTTTGTTTGAGTAAACCAATCACTCCTAAAAAAATACATCCAAAAGTCTACAGATGGGACAACATAAATATATTACTTAGTACAGTGGCATATCCATGGTATTAATACTCAATGTATGTTAACTATTAGTGGTAGGACGCGTTACCAGTGGTCACTAAATGAGTCGTAATCCCATGACAATCTCTTTAAGAGAGATCCCCCCCCCTTTATCAGAAACAAGAACCTGAGGAAACCAGCAGTTAGCGTAATGGTTATGTCGCTGGACTCCCACGTAGTCGACCTAGATTCCTGTCCCGGACCCGGTGGCTTAGAACTCACGCCAGGCGCGTGTGCGTGCATGCCCAAGATCCCGAGAGGAGAATGGAGGAGAAGGGATTGCGGCGTGGCCATCCCCCCTGGGGGGTGATTTCTCGCTTTCTGTCTTTCTGTCTCTCTGTCTCTCTCTGTCTCTCTCTGTCTCTCTCTCTCTCTCTCTCTCTCTCTGTCTGTCTGGCGAGCGCATGCGCCCTATAGCGAAAACCTCTCCAAAAAAAAAAAAAAAAAGAAACAAGAACCTGACTAACGAAAAGTCTAAATCACTATTCCTAATATCATTATCCTTAAAATTTACGCAAATAAAGAGTTCCTGCAGGGAAGAGAGGCTTCTAGGGAACATTCTCCAACCCTAACCAATCAACTTCAGGCCTTCACAACCTGCACGTATGGTGAAAGGGTCATTTTTCAACATTCTCCCACTCCTCTGTCTCCTGTTCCAGAATTTAAAGGCACTGCTCCCCCACAATTCTGAGCCACTCGCCAAGGGCTAGCTTGGGAAACCGGGCACTCGTCTGGTAAATGAATGCAGCCCCCACAAACCCCAGGGATCCTTCTATCTTCACCCTCCCAAGGAGCACAGCTCGTCTGCCCAAACCAACCAGGACGCCCCACTCTCCAAAGACAAGCAAGGCCTAGAAAGGGCTCTTCCCTGCCCGGATTCAGAACCCCCTTCCCACCATCTCCCCCTAAATCCTCCTGTTGCCTTCGCGCCCCCTTCCTGCCCCTTCCCTACAAACCCCCACCCAGAGCTGCCCGGTCCCCGGCACGCCCCTGCCCTGAGGGGGCGGAACGCTCACCTGCTCGATGGCGAGCTGCACCTCGGGCGTGAGCTGCAGCACAGCTTCCAGCTCCTCCACGAACTCCAAGTCCTCCTCCTCCATCATCCCACCACCCAGCCCTCTCCCAAGCCGCACCCCACCCCCGCCAAGACCCTCAGCCGTCACCCAGACCCCAGAACCGCAAGCCTCGGGTTGCAGCGCTCTGGCAAGCCCCAGCTCTGTCAGCCAGCCGGGCACTTCCGGGAAGCCCGGCACTTCCGGGGTCTGGGGCACTCTGGGATAGCGGAGGACTGACTTCGGAAAGCGCTCCTGTCCGGTCCCGGGAGCGGCCCCTGCCCTCTGCTCGCCCTTCGGTGGCGGGGGCCCATTTCAGCTCGTCCAGGGCGCGCCCCCGACGGAGACCTCGGTGCTGGCGGAGGGCCTGGCCTCTCCGCAGGACACCCAGTGGGCCTGAAGCCCCAGGAGTCCGACCAACGGATGGCAGTCCCGCGGGCCGCGAAGCCGGCGACCCTCCGCCCCCTGGGCCCCCGTGGGCA
>NW_006204759.1:622378-644559 GCF_000334495.1 Tupaia belangeri chinensis | reverse complement strand
CCCTCTGCCCGCCCTTCGGTGGCGGGGGCCCATTTCAGCTCGTCCAGGGCGCGCCCCCGACGGAGACCTCGGTGCTGGCGGAGGGCCTGGCCTCTCCGCAGGACACCCAGTGGGCCTGAAGCCCCAGGAGTCCGACCAACGGATGGCAGTCCCGCGGGCCGCGAAGCCGGCGACCCTCCGCCCCCTGGGCCCCCGTGGTCAGTGGCAGTATCCCTCTGCCGTCGGGGGTGAAATGACCCCACCGGTAAGTGGCAATGTGGCCAAGGACACTCGCTGGATGGAAAAGCGGCCACTTGACAGACAGGAGCTCCTCGTGTGCCAGGCCACTAGGCACAGGTTTTTTGGGGGGTGATTGTAGGTTCCTGACTGGAGGGTGGGGGATGAAGGAAGGGGCCAGATTAGGCAGTGCCCCAGCGCTAGGGAAATGTTTTGTTTCTGAGACCGAATGTTAGGGGTTTAAGTCCCCTTCCGCCACGGATAAGTCGTGTGTGCCTGAACTATTTACTCCCTCGGCCCTGCTGCATGGATGTGATGGGGACTAAATATTAAAAGTGCTATGCAAATTAAAGCGAGCAATACAGGAAATACTAGGGTGTCTGGTGCTTTGCACCACGAAGGGAAAAGACGCCAGATCACCCTGTAGAACCACTTTTCCTGCAGAAAGAGGGAATTGCAACCTAGGGAAGAGCTGCTTCACTAAACATTGTGAAACACCGTGTTAAACAGTCCCGGGCCCCAGTGACATCTCCCCCCCTTCTTCAATAAAGTTGCTAATAGTAAAGGAAAAATTGGAAGCAGTATATTTTTCTTTTATTTTTAATTGACGAGTAATACTGTATAAGCAATATAATTTTAATAATGGAATGTTTTAAAATGTAAATTGGCTATATAGTAGAACATTACTGAGTCATAAAATAAAGGTTTGCAAATGACGTAGTGACATGGAAAAATGTTCACAGTATATTTCAGAAAGCAAGATGTATATTTCAGAAAATAAAAATGGACGGCATGGTCCCAGTTTGTTTGTATGTGTGTATTTTGTGCCTATAAAAATTATAGTAAAGGGGCCAGCAGGTGGTGCGGTGGTTAAGGGCACTGGACTCCTACATTGCTGACAGTGGTTCAGGTCCTGAACCTGGTGGCTTGCTTTCTCACTTGTCCCCTCTCTCTCTTGGTCTGGTCAAATTGAAATAAATAAATAAAGCTGAATTTAAAAAAATTATAGCAAGGATAGGCTGGCCTTTGATCTAGTGGTTAAGGGAGTCAGATTATACATGACTAACTGTGGTTCAAGCCCCCCATGGCTTGAAAAACATGCTGGGCATGTATGCGTTATGTGTCCAAAATCCCAACAGGATATAGAAATGGAGAAAGGAGTCATTTCTCTCTCTCTCTCTCTCTCTCTCTCTGGGAAGTACATGTGCCCTCTGGCAATTAAAAAAGTAATAATGACAAAGAAAACAGTACTTTTCTGCAGGTGTACATTCTTTGTACATTCCCCAAAAGTCTACGATGAACCTGTGGTACTGTTATAACCAGAAAATATAGAGCCAGCGCTGTAGCCCAGTGGTAAAGGGATTTGGATCCTACATGGCAGATCATGGTTTGAATCCTGGCCCCAGTGTCTTGAAAAACACACCAGGTTCGTGCACGCCAAATCCTGATGGGATGGAGAAATGGAGGTTAAGGGATTGCAGTCTGATCATGCCCAACCCGACCCTCTCCCTCTCCATCTCTGGTGAGTGCATACCTTCTGGCAGTTAAAAAAAATAGTAAGGGGACCAGCAGTTAGCATAATGGCTATGTCTCTGGACTCCTACATAGTCGACCGCGGTTCAAGTCCTGGACCCAGTGGCTTAAACTCACGCCGGGCGTGTGTGCGTGCGTGCCGAAGATCCCAAGAGGGGAATGGAGGAGAAGGGTTTGGGGGGTGGCCAAGCCCCCCTGGGGGGTGATTTCTCGCTTTCTATCTCTCTGTCTCTCTCTGTCTTTCTGGCAAGCGCATGCACCCTATAGTGAAAACCTCTCCAAAACAAACAAACAAAGAAAAGTAAGGAAAATATAATTTTTTTAAAAGTTTGTTTCATGAAAGAGAGAGACAGACAGGCATCCCAACGGGGTCCCCATGCCATTACCCACCCTCAGTCTCGGCTCCCCAGATCACACTTGTGCACTCACATCCAGCACGTTCAGGGGTGGGGGAGGTGGGGAAGGCTGGGGTACAAACCCAGGACTTTCCCACATGTGGGTCTGATTATGCCACCACTACCACCTGGATCCTTAATGCCTCTTTTTTTTCTTTTTTCAGGTTTTTACCATAAGACAGGTGTGGGACCGGCAGGTGGCTTGGTGGTTTAAGGACACTGGACTCCCACATGGCTGACCAAGGTTCAAGTCCCAGACCTTGCAACTTGCTCTCTCTCTCTCTTTCTTCCCCACTCTCTCTCTCACTCTGTCCTCTGGTCAAATTAAAAATAAATAAATAAAGTTAAATAAAATGATTCTTTGAAAAAATTAAAAAAAAAAAGACAGGTACAATCGCCAGAGAGAGTGAAATCGCCACCAGAACTTACACCTCAATCCCTTCTCTTTCATTTTCTTATCAGGATCTTGGGCACACATGCACGTGCCAAGAGTGATTTTCAAGCAGAAGGGTCAGGGTTCGAACTGCAGTCAGCCATATGGGAGTCCAGCACATTAACCACCATGTCACTGGCTGGCCCCAGTGTCTTTTTTTTTTTTTTTTTTAAGAAAAAGATAATGATATATATCTGTCTTAGATATTTTTCATCTTTTAATATTAAGATATAATTTACATTAAATTTACCCATTTATTTTACAGTACTGTGAGGGTTTTTTTTAAAAGAATTATTTAACTTTATTTACTTATTTTAATTTGACCAGAGAGGTACAGAGCACGAGAGAGAGAGAGAGAAAGTGAGAAAGGAAGCCACCAGGTCTGGGACTCAAACCGCTGTCAGCCATGTGGGAGTCCAGTGCCCTTAACTACCCTGCCACCTACCGCTCCCCTCCCTTTTTTAGTAGAGATTTTGCCCGAAGGCACATGCACTAGCCAGAGACAGAGACAGTGAGAGAGAAAATGAGAAATCATCCCCCGGAGGGGATGGCCACACCACAGTCACCCTCCTTTGTTCTCTCCCTCAGACCTTGGGCAATGCATGCACACATACCTGGTGTGATTTTCAAGCCACCAGGTCCAGGACTTGAACTGTAGTCAGCCATGAGAGAGTCCAGTGACATAAACATTATACCATCTGCTGGCCCCAGTGCTGTGAGTTTTGATCACTGCATATAGTCATGTAACTTCGCTAGGGTCCAGTCCTAGGACAGTTCATCACCACCACCCCTAATTCCCTTAAGCTCTACCCCAGCCATGGACAGCCACTGTCCTGATTCCTGTCCATATCATTTTGATGTTTCCAGAATGTCATATATGAGATTCATCCACAGTGATGTATATATCAGTAGTTCATTTCTTTTGCTGAGTGGTTTTCCATAATTTGTTTATCCAGTCCCAAAGAACATTTTAGTTGTTTCCAGTACTGTCAATTTTGAATAAAGGTGCTATAACCATTCATGTATAGATTGTTGCATGAACGTAAGTTTCTTTTCACTTGGGTAAATATCTAGAAGTGAGATTACTGGGTTGTGTGGTATATCCGTGTTTAACTTTAAAACAAACTGGTAAACTATTTTCCAAAGTGGTTGTGTCATTTTCACATTTCTTTTTTTTTGGAGAGGTTTTCGCTATAGGGTGCGTGTGCTCGCCAGACAGACAGAGACAGACAGAGAAATAGAAAGCAAGAAATCACCCCCCAGGGGAGATGGCCATGCCGCAATCCCTTCTCCTCCATTCTCCTCTCGGGATCTTGGGCACGCACGCACACATGCCCGGCGTGAGTTTAAGCCACTGGGTCTGGGACTCGAACTGCGGTCGACTATGTGGGAGTCCAGCGACATAGCCATTACGCTAACTGCTGGTCCCATTTTCACATTTTTACCAGTGATGTCCGAGAGTTCCAGTTGCTCATAAAGCTCATTTTTAATGATAATAATCACTAACATTTTTTAGCTCTTACTACATTCCTGGCACCATGCTAAGCATATTACATTCATGTCTCTCTTAATCCACACAGCAATTCTGAGATTGGTAGTTACTGTAATTATCTCCGTTTAACAGATGAGGAAATAGAGTTCTAGTACAAAAAAATAAAACTTGTCCACATCTTCCTGCCATTCATTCACTCACTCAATAAGTTTATTAAACATCTGTTCTTTTTTTTAAAATTATTTTATTTAGCTTTATTTATTTATCTTAATTTGACTAGAGAGGGACAGAGAGAAAGACAGAGAGAGAAAGAAAGCAAGCCACCAGGTCTGGGACTCAAACCATGGTCGGCCATATGGGAGTCCCGCAACCTTAACCACCATGGCACCTGCCAGACCCTAAACATCTGTTGTTGTTAGTGATAGCCACAAGGCTAGGTGCTGGGAATAACCAAGTGCCTGGTTCCTCAGAGCTATTTCCATGAGCAAACAGAGTAGTCACACAAATAAACATGCACCTGTGGTAAGTTCAGTAAAAGACAAATCATGGGGACCAGCAGTTGACATAACGGTTATGTCACTGGACTCCCATGCTGCTGACCGCAGTTGGAGTCCTAGACCCAGTGACTCAAACTCACGCCAGGCATATGTGCATGCATGCCCAAGATCCCAAGAGGAGAATGGAGGAGAAGGGATTGCGGTGTGGCCATCCCCCCTGGGGGGTGATGATTTCTCACTTTCTGTCTCTCTGTCTTGCTCTGTCTTTCTGGCAAACACATGCGCCCTATAGCAAAAACCTCTCCAGTAAATAAATAAATAAATAAAAATAGGTATTGGGAGAAGGATGGATTGGAAAAGAGTACAGCAGGCTCTCAGCGAGCTGTGTGGCATACCTCAGGAGACAGAGGAAGATGGAATAGTAACAGCAAACCTCAAATGAGGAACGGTCGTGTTTCTCATTGTGACAGAAAACTGTTTTAGGTATAAAGGATGGAAACATTAAGTAATTTAAAAATAGCCTCTGTTTGGGGTCAGTAGTTGTCATGGTGGTTATGGTGTTGGACTCCCACATGGCCAACCACAGTTCGAGTCCCGGACCTGGCAGCTTGCTTTCTCACTTTACCTTTCTTTCTCTGTCTCTCTCTGGTCAAATTAAAAAATAATAACAAGATTAAATAAATAATTCTTAATTTTAAAAAAAAGAACCCTCTGTCAATGAAATCTAGTGAGATCTCTAAATTTCATGTTCCTCTGTCAATTTAGTGTCTCTAACTATTAAAAAGTCTTTTATATCCTGTTATATTTGTGACCAGGTTTGTTGGTTTTAAGAGAGCTGCACTATAATATGTGGAGCAGACGCAGTGCAGAGTGCTCTTTTATACAATGAAGAGTGTGTCTTTATTCCATTTAACCTTCTCTCTATATAACGACTTTCGCCTAAATAGCTAGGCTTTTTGTGAAACGTCCAAAGTAAAAATTGCAGGGTGCCTGAATGACCTGGTCTGTACCCACTTAATGCCAATAAGATAGAACCTTCTCCCAACATCAGTGTAACCAAAAATACCTGCTACGGATTGCCAAAATGCTCTAGGGCTCTCAAGCACACATTTAGATCCTGTTGTTACTGTGGGTGGCAAAAGCTCCCAGGCCGACTTAGAGTGGATTCATTAAATTTGTAGTTTAATTTCTATGTGAAACTGTTGAAAATGTTCACTTAGTGTTTCTCTATGGACTGTTTTTAGTACCTGGCTTTATTTATTTTTTTTGAGAGGTTTTTGCTATAGGGTGCATGTGCTCGCCAGACAGACAGAGAGACAGAGAGACAGAAAGTGAGAAATCACCCCCAGGGGGGATGGCCACACCGCAATCCCTTCTCCTCCATTCTACTCTCGGGATCTTGGGCACGCACGCACAAGTGCCCGGCATGAGTTTTAAGCCACCGGGTCCGGGACTTGAACCGCGGCCGACTACGTGGGAATCCAGCGACATAGCCATTACGCTAACTGCTGGTCCCAGTACCTGACTTTTCATGATGATGGGTTCCTTTGCTGTTCTTCATTCTTGAATTTTCTGAATATCCTGGACACTGGCATTTGTTCTTGATTGACATTAGATGGTTCTGAATGCTCCCTGTATCCTGGATACCAGTTTTGTTTTGATTGGTTCTCTGGTTCTCTGTGCACACCCATTCTTGCTGAACTGATCGTAATCTCCAACCAACTTCAGCAGATCCCCTTGTTCCCACGATCACAGCTGAAGCACCCAGTCATGTAAATATGCTAGTTGCAGAAGCATCTACACCAAAAACCTTTCCATTGGGTTAATATTCAGCAATTGCTCCACTTACTCAACAAAGTGATAATTACATAGGCCAAGATGACAGATCCTTTTGTGTAGGACTTATATATGACAACAAATACAAGAATTCTTGTTTTATAAAATTGACATTAATGGTACGCTCATTATAATGTAGCTATTATGATTCATTGTATCTAAAATCCTTAAGTATCTTACAATATGCTGCCAGTTCCAGCCTGTTTTCCTGTTTCTTTGGCTCTACCTCTTCCCACCAGCTTCCATTGCATTCCCCAAGATCTTTTTTTAAATTTAACATTATTTATTTATTTATTTTAATTTGACCAGAGAGAGAGACTGAGAGAGAGAGGGGGAAAGAGAAAGTAAGCCACTGGGTCCGGGACTTGAACTGCAGTTGGTCATGTAAGAGTCCAGCACTCTTAACCACCACGCCACCTGCCAGCCCAGTCTCCAAGATCTTTACTGCCATGCTTCTCCTAGTCTGTACCAGCAGTTCTTATTTCCTTTTTTGAGTTTGCATCCCTTGTAGCAGTTGAAGAATTCTATATAGAGCCCTTCCCTAGGAAAACACATTTGTGTAACATTTTGTACATAATTTAATGGTAGTTTATTGAATATTTCTTAATTTTCCCACCCTATGCCTCTTCTTATTAAACATAAAATCTATAAACAACTTTCCTACCCAGTTTTTTTTTTTTTTTTGATATAGGGCATGTGCACTCACCAGAAAGACAGAGACAGAGAGATAGAAAGTGAGAAATCACCCCCCAGGGGGAATGGCCATGCCGCAATTCCCTTCTCCATTCTCCTCTTGGGACCTTGGGTACGCACACACACACGCCCGGCATAAGTTCAAGACACCGGGTATGGGACTTGAACCGAAGTCGGATACATGGGAGTCCGGTGACATAGCCATTATGCTAACTGCTGGTCCTCCCACCCAGTATTTTGATAAGAGTATTTTGATATTTTATCTCTTGAATTTTACAATCACTGATATACAAAGTACATGTTTTATCCACCAATCAAGAGTAGTTAGCCCAGCTAAACTTAGCTCTGCTTCAGAAATCAGTAAAAATGTTTTTCTCTTTCTGCTAGAGTATACAAGTGCTCACCAGAAACAGCGAGGGAGGGAAGGAAGGAAGCACCCTGACCTCCATGGGGCTTGGTCACACTGCAGTCCCTTCTCTCTCTCCCTCCTTTCAGGATTTTGGGAATGCAACACACATTCCCACAGCATGTTTCTCAAGACTCCAGGTAACCTCGCAGTGGGTCATGTAGGATCTAGCCTCCATAACCACTAGACTTCAGAACCAGCTTCCAAATCATTTGTATACAAAGTTAACTTCTCTTGGGAACCAGCAGTTGGCGTAATGGCTATGTCGCTGGACTCCCACGTAGTCGACCACGGTTCGTGTCCCGGACCTGGGGGCTTAAAACTCACGGCGGGCGCGTGTGCGTGTGTGTCCAGGATCCCGAGAGGAGAATGGAGGAGAAGGGATTGCGGCGTGACCATCCCCCCCTGGGGGGTGCTTTCTCACTTTCCGTCTCTCTGACTGTCTGTCTGGCGAGCGCACGCACCCTATAGCGAAAACCTCTCAAAAAAAAAAAAAAAAAACAATTCTCTTAGCATCAGTCACACATTTTCAACTACCTGTGGAAATCTTCACTAGACTTATTTCCAATTTTGTCCGCACTACCTTTGCCTAAGCACACATATCTGTGATGTTTACGGTTTAGCATTTTATGGGCCCATACAGTGATACACTATACTATATGAGAGTGAATGGTCTCGGACTCATCTAATCCAGTGGATTTGCACAATACTTTATGTATGACTAAGTGTATATATATTTTTTGGGGGGGAGATTTTTGCTGTAGGGTATGTGCACTCACCAGAGAGAGAGAGACAGAAAGTGAGAAATCACTTCCCAGGGGGGATAGCCACACCGCAAGCCCTTCTCTTTTCCTCTCAGGATCTTGGGCAGGCACATACGTGCACCTGGAATGAGTCTGACGCCACCAAGTCCAGGACTTGAACCATAGCCAGCCATCTGGGAGTCCAGTGGCATAATTGATATGCCATCTGCTGGTCCCTGTTTCTATATATGTTACTTCTTGCTTTTATTTTTTAGGTTTTTGCCATAGGGCAGGTTCACTCACCAGAGAGACAGAGAGACACGGCGAGACAGAAAGTGAAAAGTGAGAAATCATCCCCCACTCCCGTGGGGGATGGCCATACCACAATCCCCTCTCCTCCATTTTCCTCTTGGGATTTTGGGCACGCATGCACACAGGCTTGGTATGATTTTCAAGCCGCTAGGTCTGGGACTCAAACTGTGGTTGGCCATATGGGAGTTCAGTGTCTTAACCATCACACCACCCGCTGGTCCTTCTTTCTTTAACTGCCAGAGGGCAGGTACATTACCAGAGGAGAGGGAGAAAGCATCCCCAGTGGTGTGAGGTCACACCACAATCCTTTCTCCATCTCTCCATCCTCTTGGGATTTGGGGTACACATGCACAGATACCTGGTGTTTTTTTTTTCAAACCACCAAGACTGGGACTCCAGCTGCAGTCAGCCATGTGGGATCTGGCTTTCTTTAACCACAGGCCACAGGGCAGGCCCCATATATGTTATTTGCTAGTCTTTGCCGCTGTCGTTATGGTACCTAGCATAGTGGAGTGAGGAGCCACGGTCATGCAGTTAAATACTGATCTGTCTCTTACGCTCCAGAGCTATTGCTCTGACAACTCTCTAACCTTCCCAAATGTAAGAGTATGGAAAGACCAGGAACCAGCAGGTGGTGTGGTGGTTAAGGTGCTGGACACTCCCACATGACCAACCACGGTTCGAGTCCTGAATCTGGTGGCTTGCTTTCTCACTTCCTCTCTCTGGTCAAATTAAAAAATAAATGAATGAATGAATAAATAATTATTTAAAAAAAAAAAAGAGTATGGAAAGACCAAAGCCATTGCTTCCCAACAGCTTACATGTCATTCTGAGACTTTAAAATGAATGACACAAAACCATATGCACGTCGTGTTTTAAAAAGTATTACCTCTCCAGGCCAGCAGGTGGCATGGTGGTTGGGGCACTGACTCACAGGGCCGACTGCAGTTCAAGTTCTAGACTTGGCAACTTGAAAATCACACCGAGTGCATGTGCATGTGTGCCCAAGATCCCAGGAGAGGAAATGGAGAAGGGATTGCAGTGTGGTCACCCCCCTGGGAGGGGGTGATATTTTATTTTCCCTCTCACTGTTTCTCTCTAGCAAGTACACATGCCTCGTGGCAAAAACCTAAGGAAAAAATACATTACCTCTCACAAATGTTTCCAGACTCTTCTGCTTCATCATCAAACTCCTAACTGTATTTCAAAGTACTCACATGGACACAGTACCGAATGGTGTTCCACGGGGTCCTGCAGAGCTAGCGACTACTGTCATTACTCTCTAGGTGCTTATTACGCTTTTTCTTTCTACTTAAAATTGTATTGGAAAAACTCGTACAACGTGAGAGTATGTGGAGGAAAGTGTAAAGTCGCCCTTTATTCCCTTTATCCCATATACGCACTCACAAAACCCACAGGGGCATACACGCTTCCTCTCCACAAAGGAAACGCTGTTACCAGTTTGATGTTTTTCCCCTAGACCTTTCTTCATATGATTATGTATCATGATATGTACCAGCCACGTTTATAGGTTTGTTTTTTTAGAGAGATTTTTGCTATAGGGTACATGGGCTCACTGTAGAGACAGAAAGACAGAGAGACAGAAAGTAAGAAGTCACCTCCCAGGGGGCACGGCCACACCTCAGTCCCTTCTCCTTCATTCTCCTCTGAGATTTTGGGTACACACGTGCCCAGCATGAGTTTTAAGCTGCAGGGTATGGAACTTGAACTGCAGTCAACTATATGGGAGTCCAGCGATGTAACCACTACACCATCTGCTGATCCTCATTTATAGTTATATTTTTTTAATCATAAATTTTACCTCACTGTATTATTTAGTGATTTTTAAAATTCTTTTCCTTTAATATGTTCTAGAGGTCCTTCTTTGAGTGTTGGTCTATTTTTCCTTTTCATGGCTATGTAGTATTACATAGTTGGAAGATACTGTAAAATATTTAATTCTTCTATTATTAGGTATTTAGGTTGTTTTAATTTTTACTGTTACAAGTAATAATGTATCTTTTTGTTAATTCTCTGTACTCTGATAGAGCATGTGTGTGCTCATTTGAGAGTGTGATCCGGTCATGCTGCCATCCTCTTCCTCTGGTCCTCTAAACAATTAGATCTCGTGCACTCATGCTTGGTATGTCTCAGGCTCACCTGGGAGGGGATTCGAAACATGGTCTCCATGTGGAATATGGCTTCTCTTGAGCAGCATATTATCACTGTGCCATGCATGGAACCTACCTGCAAATAATACTATAACCTAGGCCAGCTGGTGGTGTGGTGGTTAAGGCAGCTGGATCCCATATGGCTAACTCACAGTTCAAGTCCCAGGCTCGGTAACTTGAAAAATGTGCCAGATGCATATACTTGCGTGCCCAAAATCCCAAAAGAAGAAATGGAGGAGGGACTGCGGTGTGGCCAATCCCCATGAGAGGCGCTTTCCCGCTTTCTCTTTCTCTCCCTCTCAAGCAAGTACATGGGCCCTCTGGCAAATTAAATAATAATAATAATAATAATAAAATAGCCTTTCAGTACAGGTGCTCAACTTATTAGGAGGTTACAGCTTAAAAAACTCGTCATAAATGGAAACTATTGTAAATTGAAATTCGTCTAACCTACCAAACATCAAGGCTTATCCTACTTTAAACATGCTCAGAACACTTATATTGGCCTAAAGTTGGGCAAAAGCATCTAACACAAAGCCTGTTTTACAACAAAGTGTTGAATAGCTCGTGCAAATGGAAGGTTACTGGTTTCTGAGGTCTTCTTAGTCCTTCTTTCCTCACAAGTATGACAGGCTTGCCACAGAAAAAAATTGACTAAGTATAGTGTGGTTCAGGACTCTGTTTTGTTCCACTGATCTGTTTGTTTTTTTACGCCATGTTTTTCTTTCATTGCCAGAGGGTGAATGCACTTGTCAGAGATAAAGAAAGCACCCCAATGGGTCATGGCCACTCTGCAAACCCATCTCCTTCATTTCTTCATCCCGTCAAGGTTTTGGGCACACACATGCATCCGTCAAGCTGCTAGGTTGAGATTCAAACTGCAGTCAGTTGTGTGGACTCCAGCTCCTTTAACTACTAGGCAATGGGACTGGCCCTCTTTTACATGGTATTTAAGCGACAGAGACAGTGAGAGGGAAAGTGAGAAATCACCCACCCAGGGGGAAAGGATGGCCATTTTGCAATCCCTTCTCCTCCATTCTCCTTCTGGGATCTTGGGCACACAGGCACACATGCCTGGCCTGAGCTTCAAGCCACTGGGTCCAGGACTTGAACTGCTGTCGGCCATGTGGGGGTCCAGCGATATAACTGCTATGCCATCTACTGGCCCCAGTGGTATTTATTATAATAAGTCATAGGATGTTTCGATATATTATAAATTCCTACCCTCACCCTTTGATCTTTATCCAAAAAAAACCACTTTTTTTTGCCATTCTTGCACATTTTCTCTAATTTGCATAGCTTTAGAAAGAGCCACCGGCAGGTGGCGTGGTGGTTGAGGGCGCTGGACTCCCACATGGCTGACCACAGCCCTAGTCCTGGACCTGGCAGTGTGCTTTCTCACTTTTCCTCTTTTTCTCTCGCTCTGACTCTCTCTGGTCAAATTTTAAAAATAATTAATTAAAAAAAAGCTTTTTGAATCCATTAAAAACATGTTGGGATTTTGATTGGGATTGTATTGAATTTACGCATCAATTTTGGGGAAACTGATGTGTTTCTTATAGTGACTCTTCCCTTGTGGGGCCATGCTATTTATTTAGTCTTTTATGTCTTTCAGTAAAGTCTTTGTAGCGTACTTTTTAAAAAATTATTTATCAGAGACCAGCAGTTGGCGTAATGGCTATGTAATTGACTACGGTTCGCGTCCCAGACCCGGTGGCTTAAAACTCACACTGGGCATGTGTGCGTGCATGCCCAAGATCCTGAGAGGAGAACGGAGGAGAAGGGATTGCGTTGTGGCCATCTCCCCTGGGGCGTGATTTCTTGCTTTCTGTCTCTCTCTCTCTGTCTGGTGAGCGCACACGCCCTATAGCAAAAAAACAAAACAAACAAACAAAAAAAACTCTCAAAAAATTATTTATCAGTTTCATTTATTCATTCATTTATTTTTAGTTTGACCAGAGAGAGACACACAGAAAGAAAGAGGGAAAGTGAGAAAGCAAGCCGCCTGGTCTAGGACTTGAACTATGGTCAGCCATGTGGGAATGTCCAGCACCCCAACCACTATGCCACCTGCTGGTCCCTCTAACTTTCTTCATACTGGTCCTGCATGTTTCTTGTTAAACCTAAAACTGGTCATTTTATAAAATTATTTATTTATTTATTTTAAAGAATTATTTTATTTAACTTTATTTATTTTAATCTGACCAGAAAGCGACAGAGTGTGAGAGAGAGAGAGGTTAAGTGAGAAGGCAAGTTACCAGGTCCAGGACTCAAACTGCAGTCAGCCATGTGGAAGTCCAGCACCCTTAACTACCACACCACCTACTGGCCCCTTGTAAAAATTGTTAAATGTTGTAAATAGTTCTCTATTTCTCTTATTTAAACCTTATTTATTTAGAAAGAGTGAGAGAGAGACTCTCACACACAGGCACTCCAATAGGGTCCTCGCACCACAATCCACCCCAGTCTCGGCCAGCCGCAGTCACTGGCACATGCATGTGCATCTGGTGTATTTGAAAATATGATCTTTTTCTCTCCCTTCCCAGTGTTGACACCTCTTTGAGATCCTGTGTGTGTGCTGTTAACAGTAAGGAGTTAAAACAGCAGTGGATTGAATGAGCACGGTACTTACAATCTAAACAAAACATAGAAAGCACCAACCTTTCAAGATGATACTGCATGGGATCAGCAGATAGCGTAATGTTTACATCAGTGGACTCCCACATAGTTGACCGTGGTTCGAGTTCGAGACCTGGTGGCTTAAAACACACTGGGCACGTGTGCATGTATGCCCAAAATCCCAAGAGGAGAATGGAAGAGATGGGATTGTGGCATGGCCATCCCCGTTGGGGGGGGCGGTGAATTCTTGCTTTCTGTCTCTGTCTGACGAGCACACGCACCCTATAGCAAAAATCTCTCTAAAAAAAAAAGATGATACTGCATAATGAAACAATGGACTTGGAACACATAAAGGGAGGAAGGAGGCAGCAAATGCTCCCTGTCCTTCACTGTTCACTAACGTTATGTAAAAACTTGCCAATCCTTCTAAGACACGCCAGGCAGCTCCATCATGTTACTTGGCAATGTGGGAATTTGCTTGGCCTGCAGGGCAGTTTTCTACCCTGGCTCACAACGCAGGAGTTGCTCATCTTTAAACCAACCGTTAGTAGTTCATGAGGTCCATCTCAGGTAAGGGGTGACTCCTGGTTGCCACACAGACATGTGGTAGTGTGCTTGGGGCTGAGCTGTTATTCTTGCCCTAGGGCACATAAGCTCACCAGAGAGAGACAGAGACACAGTGAGAAACAGTGAGAGAGAAAGTGAAAAATCACCCTCAAGGGAGAATGGCCATGCCACAATCCCCTTTCCTCCATTCTCCTCTTGGAATTTTGGGTACATACACACACGTGTGCCCAGTATGATTTTCAAGTTGTTAGGTCTGGGACTTGAACCATGGTCAGCCATGTAGAAGTACAGTGCCTTGGGACCAGCATATGGTGTAATGGTTACATCGCTGGACTCCCTTGACTGCAGTTTGAATTCGGACCTGGCTTAAAACTCACACTGAGCACATGTGTGTGTGTGCCCAAAATCCCGAGAGGAGAATGGAGGAGAAAGGGTCGTGGCATGGCCATCTCCTCAGGGAGTGATTTCTCACTTTCTATCTCTCCAGTAAGTGCATGTACCCTATAACAAAAATATCTTAAAAAAAAAAAAAAAAAAAAAGTCCAGATCCTTAACCACCATGCCACCCACTAGCTCCAAGGAGTGAGGTTCTTGTCACTCTCAATAGTAAATATTCCTTCCCAAATATGACTTTTAAGGCCTTGTAACTAATCACATTTCTCTGCACTGTTTTTAGTCTTTGGCCAATGGGTTTTGACTTACCGCCTTGCTGAGAAATAACTCCTGGAGCTGAAATTGGCCATGCAGGGTCAAAGCCATTACAGATTTAGCTTCAAAAAGTATGGCTTTTCCTTCATTAATTTCTTCAACAAATACTATGTGCCTACACAAATATACTATTTATTAAAGAAGTTAGTAAAACTCATATAAAGAAAACTTGATGCTTAATAGGAGCCTGAGTTTTTACAGATACACCCACTTTACAGACAGAAATTGACTGCTAATGAGGATGGGTTCTTTTATTTTTATTTTAGTTTTTTTCTATTTATGAGAGAGGGACAGGGAGAGTAACAAGATAGGTATTTTTGACAGGGTAGTGCATGTTGCAGTCCTCCTGCCCCACCTCCCAGTTAGGATTATACGTGTAGAGCAGTACCCAGTGTGTTCAGGTTGGCCCGGGAACTGAACCTGGGACTCCCATGCAGGTTCTAGCCTCCCAAGCAGTGACACTATCTTTATACCACTGTGGCTGTGGTAAGATTCAGTATTAGTTATTTTTAATAATTTGCCAGATAGCACGTATACTCGCCAGAAAGAGAGAGCAAGGGAGTGGGATAAAGTATCTCCCAATGAGGTGTGGTCATACCACAATCTCTTCTCTTCCATTTCTCTATCCTCTTAGGATTTGGGGCATGCATGTACATGTGCTCAGCATGTTTTTAAAGCTGTCAGGTCCAGGACTTGAACCACACAGTCAGCCATGTGAGATCTAGCTTCCTAACTACCAGGCCACCTCTATCTATCTATCTATAATGATTATTATTTTTAGAGTTTTGTTTTTGCCGTAGGGCACCTGCATTTACCATGACAAAGAAAGAGAAGTGAAAAATCACCTGGCCTGGGGGATGGCCATGCTACAACCCCTTCTCCTCCATTCTCCTCTTGGGGTTTTGAACATGCACGCACATACCTGGTATGAGTTTCAAGCTGGTGGGTCTAAGACTCAAACTGCTGTCGACCATGTGGGAGTTCAGTACCTTAACCATTATGCAACCCCACTTGCTGGCCCTTTAATTTAAAGAATTATTTTACTTAACATTTATTTATTATTATTATTATTATTTTCCAGTTTGATCAGGGTTAGGGAGGAGTGAGAAAGCAAGTCACCAGGTCTAGGACTTGAACCGTGGTCAGCCCTGTGGGAGTCCAGTGCCTTTAACCACCATGCCCATCTGCTGGCCCCTGGCTGTCCAATTTAACATATTACTTTTTTCTTTTCTTTTTCTTTTTTTTTTTTTTTTGAGAGGTTTTCGCTATAGGGCACCTGCACTTGCCAGACAGACAGAGAGAGCCGTAGAGACAGAAAGTGAGAAATCATCCCCCAGGGGGGATGATCACACCACAATCCCTTCTCCTCCATTCTCCTCTCAGGATCTTGGGCATGCACGCACACGCGCCCGGCGTGAGTTCTGAGCCACTGGGTCCGGGACGCGAACTGGGGTCGACTACGTGGGAATCTGGCGGCATAGCCATCACGCTAACTGCTGGTTCCCTTAACATATTACTTTTATAAGCAGAAAACTGGGGCTAGATAGAGTAGCAGTTACATTGTGTACTCCCACATGGCCAGCTGTGGTTCAAGTCCCATGCCCTGTGGCTTGAAAATCACACTGGGTAGGAACAGACGGCGGCGGGGGGGAGGTGGCGTGGTGGTTAAGGGCACTGGACTCCTACATGGCCAATGCGATTTGAGTCTCAGACCTGGCGGCTTGCTTTCTCACTTTCCCATTATCTCTCTCTCTCTTACTCTGTCCCTCTCTGGTCAAATTAAAATAAATAAATAAAGTTTAATAAAATAATTATTTTTTTAAAAAATCAGTGTGTGTGTGTGTGTGTGTGTGTGTGTGTGTGTGCTCAAGATCACAGGAAAAGAATGTGAAGGAGAAGGGAATGGAGGAGAAGGGAATGCAGCGTGGCTATCCCCCCCACGGGGTGGGGGTTGATTTCTCACTTTCCCTCTCACTGTCTTTGTTTCTCTGTCTCTCCAGCAAGCACAGACACCCTAAGACAAAAATCTCCTTAAAAAATAATAATCAGGGTTTGGCAGGTGGCATGGTGGTTAAGGGTGCTGGACTCCCACGTGGCCGACTATGGGAGTCCCAGACCTAGTGGTTTGCTTTCTCATTTTCTCTCTCCCCCTCTGTCCCTCTCTGATCAAATGAAAAATAAGTAAATAAATAAAGTTAAATAATTCTTTTAAAAAAATCAGAACACTAAAGAAAGCAAAGAAAAAAAAAAAAAGAAAGAAAAATCACCTGACTCAAGTAGAGTAAGCAAAATAAAGCACTTATGGAATGACTTATGAGACATGAGAACACTAAAAATTATTGGGCTGATACTTTAGGAAGGCAGCTGAATTTGCTCACTAGGATTTGCTGGTTTCTCCTAACTCATTACAAAGTTAATTTCCTTAAGGGCTCAATGTTCTTTAATTTTTTTTTTAAAGGTTTTGGACATAGGGTACCTGCACTCATGTGAGAGCAAAACAGAGAGAAGGATAGTGAGAAATCACCCCACGAGGGATGGCCATGCCACAGTCCCTCCTCCTCTAGTCTCCTCTTGGGATTTTGGGCACACATGCACATGTACCTGGCATGGTTTTCAAGCTGCCAGGGCCGGAACTTGAACCTCAGTCAGCCATGTGGGGGTCTAGCACCTTAACTACTGTGCCACCTGCTGGTCCCCATCCTTTAATATTTTCTATACCTCCATTTAAAATGCTTACTTTTTTTTTTTTTTAAAGAGAGATTTTTGTGGGGCCTGGAAGGTGAAGTGGCACTGGAGGGCTCACATGGCCAACCATGATTTGAATCCTGGACCTGGCAGCTTGCTTTCTCACTTTCTCTCTCTCTCTCATACTGATCAAATTAAAATAAATAAGTAAATAAAATTTATATATATATATGTGTGTGTGTGTGTGTATATGTATATATATGTATTTGGAGAGGCTTTTGCTATAGAACACGTGCGCTCACCAGAAAGACAGAGAGATAGAAAGCGAGAAAGCACCCCCCCAGAGGGGATGGCCACGCCACAATCCCTTCTCCATTCTCCTCTTGGGATCTTGGGCACTCACGCACACGTGCCTGGTGTGAGTTTAAGCCACCGGGTCCGGGACTCGAACCGTGGTCGGATACATGGGAGTTCAGCGACATAGCCATTACTCTAACTGTTGGTCCCAAAATAAAATAATTCTTAAAAAGAGAAACATTTTTGTTATAGGGCATGTATGCTCGCCAGAGTGACAAAGAGAGACAGAGAAACAGAAAATGGGAAATCACCCCCCCCAGGGGAGATGGCCACACGGCAATCCCTTCTCCATTCTTCTCTCTGGATCTTGAGCACGCATGTACATGCACCTGGTATGAGTTTCAGTCTTCTGGGTCTGGGTCTGGAACCACGGTCGGCTACATGGGAGTCTAGTGACTTAAATATTATGCCATCTGCTGGTCCTTATAAATGCTTATTTTTAAGTAGGTGTGACTAGGGGCAGGCAGATAGCATGGTGGTTAAGGCACTGGACTCCCACATGGTAGACCACATGGTTCACCACATGGTTCAAGTTCATGGGCTTGGCAACTAGCTTTCTTGCTTTTCCTCTGTCTCTCTGTGGTAAAATTAAAATAAATAATAAATAATTCAAAAAAGGAACAAAAAAGCTATCTTTTTTATAAAAAAAAAAAGTAGGCATGACTCTGCAAATAAGCCAATTTTTGCATTAATAGCAAAAGAAACATATATGTGTAAGTACTTTGAAAAAATGCAAAGCGATACACAAAGGCGAGCCCCATATAATCAGTTCTTTGTGTGAACTCTGGCTCCTATCGATAGGGATCGTTATGGTTGTCCGCCAGAGCAAAGCCTTGCCTGTGGAGAGCAGCTGTGCTCACTGTTTGTAGAAACCATGTGCTCAGGGTGTGACTGTGCTTCTTAGGCCACCGTTTCTTTTGCAAATAGTTTGGGATAAAACGAGGAAACTGCAGTTGCTTTTGCCAGCCTTCTTCAATCCATAGATGCTTACTGAGAAGTTTACCAGAGGGAACTGTGCTGTGGGAATCCAGGATAAAGAGCAGTAATCCCCTGCCTATGCCAGCCAGGTGAGCAGGTGAGCAGGTAGTTTTGAAAATACTTCCTCACCTAATTCTCCCAGCCATCCAGTGAGGTAGGTGGAGGAACCTCCTTTTTCCAGGGAAAGTTAGTAGTTTCCTTCCTTTTCTTTTTTGGAGAGGTTTTTGTTATAGAGTGCATGTGCTCGCCAGAGAGACAGAGACAGAAAGCAAGAAATCACCCCCCAGGGGGGATGGCCACGCCGCAATCCCTTCTCCTCCATTCTCCTCTCAGGATCTTGGGCACGCACGCACACGCGCCCAGTGTGAGTTTTAAGCCACCGGATCTGGGACTCAAACTGCGGTTGACTACATGGGAGTCCAGCAACATAGCCATTATGCCAACTGCTGGTCCCTCAGTAGTTTCCTTCCTGACACACACCTTACGGGTGGCAGAGCCAGGATTGGAACTGAGGTTCTTGGATTCTAGCCTCAGTGCTATATGCTATGGCTGCCTCCCAGGCAGACGGTCCTATTCATCTGCCCTCAGACGCATGCGCTGTACCGGGGAAGCACACGTACACGTCAGTGCCCAAGCAATCAGGTATTATTACTGAGGGCAAACAGTGAGGGGCAAATTAAGAGGAAGGTAATTAACTTCTTCCTGGCCACATTCTCAATCCAGAGTAAGTCATTTTCAGATTGATGCCATAGTTCTTCAAATGCAATATGGCTCTTGTTGGTGCTAGCCTAAAGGGAATGATGATCCATAAAGGGCTGCTGCTTTCTTTCTCTTGGTATACCTCATTCCAGCTCTCTTTTTAAAAGTTTATTTGGAGGACCAGCAGGTGGCGTGGTGGTTAAGACGCTGGACACTCCCACATGGCCAACCACGGTTTAAGTCCTGAACCTGGTGGCTTGCTTTCTTGTTTTCCCTCTCTCTTTCTCTCTGCACCTCTCTCTGGTCAAATTAAATGAATAAATAAATAAAATTAAATAAATAATTCTTAAAAAAAAAAAAAAGGTTTATTTGGGGTGGGACCAGCATGGGGTATAATGGTTACATTACATTGTTGGACTCCTACATGTTCGACTGTGGTTCAAGTCCTGGATCCAGTGACTTAAAACACAGCAGATGCATGTGCATGTGTGCCCAAAATCCCAAGGGGGAGAGTGGAGAAGGGAATATGGCTTGGCCATCCCCCCTGGGGAGTGATTTCTCGCCTTCTGTCTGCTTCGCTCTGGAGAACACATAATGCCCTATAGCAAAAATCTCTCAGAACATTTTTATTTGGTGCTAGCAGATGGCGGCAGCTTGCTTCCTCACTCTCACTCTCTCTTCCATCCTTCTGTTTGTCTCTCTCTGGTCCAATTAAAGTAGGTAAATAAATGATTCTCTTTAAGGGGCCAGCAGGTGGCATGGTGGTTAGGGGCACTGGACTCCCACATGGCCGACTGCAGTTTGAGTTCTAGACTTGGAGGCTTGCTTTCTCACTTTTCCTCTTCTCTTATTCTCTCTCTGTCCCTCTCTGGTCAAACTTAATAAATAAATAAATTAATTAAATAACTTTCTAATAAATAAAATTAAATAATTCAAAAAAATAAATAAAAAGTATCTGGCAGGGGCCAGGAGGTGGTGCAGTGGTAATGCAACTGGGTCCACATGGGAAAGGTCCTGGGTTTGTGTGCTGGGAGTTCCCTGAGCTGTATGTCAGATGTGTGCACCTGTGACCCAGGCTGGCTGAGGCTGGGGGTGTGTCATGGCATGAGATCCTGTTGGAGGGGGGGGTGCCTGTCTTTATCTATCTCTCTGTCTATGGCTGTCTCCTAGGGGAGTAATATATATACTTTTAAAAAAGTATCAGATATTTATTGAGCCTTTGCAATATGTGAGGCTTACCTTGGGATGCAAAGTGAAAAGACAGTCCCTGTTTCAGAGCTAACAGTCATGGAGAAACATACAAATAAAAAACAACATTCTCACTACTCAAATGCAAAGGCAGATTAGAAAATGCACTTACAAATCTGCCTGGAAGAAATATTGAAACTGACTTGGAGGAAACACTTGACTCAGGACTTTTGAAGGGTGAATAGGCGTTTGTGTAAACAAGGCTTGGTGCTTTTTGTTTGGATTTTCCATTTGCTCCCAGAGGTTTAATCACTTGAAAAGCCAACGTTCATGTTTATGCTTGTTGGCTTTATGGTAATTTAATCTAAACATTCCGGTGACTTCACTGAGCTTGGCTTGGAAGCCGATTTTACTTGCTATTTTCTATATGTGAAACATCTGTTATTTTGTTTCCATTTCATTAAGACGCCTGAAGAGCTATACAAACAACTTCTTGTGTAGGAGATAGATTTGTTTTCACCACTTAGAAGTGTTAGCACACTTGGTGCAAGTAGCTGGTCCCTTTAAGGAGAGCGGGCAGGGAAGACTTGTAACCACTTGTCACTCTGGAAAAGCTGGAGGTGACTGGGATAAATGGGTAGGAACAGGAAGTGGAATGCTTACAGATTTGTTCTTCTGAGGAGAATAGAAAGACTACTGATAGTTGTTCTTGTCCACAAGTAAGTGTGGAAACAGAAATCTTCACCTTCACTAGATACTTTGGGATTTAATTGACATCTAACAGAAATCACCTGGTATTTTGTAACCGTCATAGAATCGTAAGAATGGAGAGCTGGAAGAGCCCTGAAGAGTTATAATCCAGCCTCTTCCTATTTCCCCATTTCACGAATGAAGAAATAGTGGCCCAGGTGTTCCCAAGTCCTCATCCGTGACCGTGGTCCGCGTTTCACATGGTGGTGATCTGAAGACACCCACAGTACCCTGTAGCAGACATAAAAGAGCTATGTTGCCCCAGTGTTAGCTGAAGAAGATACAGACCAGAGCAATGTAGAACGGGGGCCTCTAAGAGGAGAGAACCAGTAATACTGAAATGGCTACTGACCGATGTGATGGTGCTGAGTGAAGTGAAAGAGATTCCACTCAAGTTTAGGGCACCTGCCCAAGAACTTTTAAATTACGTTGTCAATGACAACAGAATAGTCACTAAGGCCCTGGGTGGCATCTTGACCCAAAGCCAAGAGGCAGTAGCGCAGAAAGTCTGTCGGCTTTGTAATTCACTCACCGTGGACGGGAATGGCACCGCCGGGCTCTGTAGCTCGATCGAAAGTTTGCTAAGAGATTCCCCCACTGGAGAGTCCCCCCTCTGGGTAGCGTTGGCCGGACATGGAAAAGACATCCTTGACCTGCAGAAAGACTACTTCCTTAAGACCCCCAGGTGGAGGCAAGAGTGCTGGGCACATGAAGACAGTAGGGCAGAACACCACGAGCCCACCCTCCCATTCTTCCTTCTCCCAGAGGGAGCTGCCCGCCGCGTCCAGCGCGCGGAGTGCTCGCCGCACCCGGTGGGAGACAGTCTGGACAAGGTGCAAGTTTCCACCTGGCTTTCTCTGCCCCTCACCCCACCCCGCTCCCTTGGCTGGGGCATGCGGAGGG
>NW_006204759.1:621760-622068 GCF_000334495.1 Tupaia belangeri chinensis | reverse complement strand
GGGCTGTGGGAGTCCGGGAGCCGCGCCGAGCCGCGCGGAGCCGAGCAGAGCCACGCCGAGCGGCGCCCAGCGAGGCGGCCGGACTCGCAGCACCCATGCTGCTGACGCTGGCCTGGGGCGCACTCTTCTTCCCGGGGCTCTTCGCGCTCTGCACCTGGGCGCTGCGCCGCTCGCGGCCCGAATGGACCAACATCGACTGCGTGATGATCAGCACCAGGTACCAGCGCGCCGCCCTCCCGGACCAGGGCGCTGCCCACCCCTCCCCGCCGCTGTGGCTGGGCCGCGCCCCGGCCCCGCCTGCCCCCCCC
>NW_006204759.1:620359-621746 GCF_000334495.1 Tupaia belangeri chinensis | reverse complement strand
AAGGGGGGGCGAGAGGAAGCGAGGAGGCTGCCTGCCTCGCTTCCTCGCCCCTCGGCCTCGCTTGCCAGAGCTTGCCGAAGACGCTTTGCATCCTCTCCTGGAGGGAGAGGGGAGCGGGCGGAGGGCTGCCCAGGGCGCAGGCTGGGGAGGGAAGTTTGGGCATCCCTCGGAGCCTCCTACCCGCATCTGCCAGCTGCTTGGGGGTCGGGAACGCCGCGGCGGCCCTACCATTTTCACCACAGCACAGGCAGCCTGGGGGAAAGTCAGGTTGAAGAGTTTGGCTTGATGCTGACCACCGGACTAGACTGAGCGCTTTCTTTCTTTTTTTCTTCTCTGCCCCGACGGTAGGATAGTTTCTTCCGTGCAGGCTGTGCTGGCCACAGGGTCTGGGATCATCATCATCCGCTCCTGCAACAACGTGATCACCGACAGGTAACGTCCTGTACCAGGTGAAAGACGTACTGATAACCGGGAGGAAATTCCCCAAGCTTCCACAGTTCAATGGCTCACAGGCTCTGGTTCTTTATCAGCACGTGCTGTTAGAAAAAGTTGGGCACCGTCAGTAGTTCCTTCCTTCTCTCCATTTTTTTCAGCATCTCCCAGCACAGGAAAAAATAAACTGAATGTAAATCGAATAAATGCTAAAGAACAACAGAGCCCTAGTCTGATTTTAAAAGTCGGCATGGTGGAGGACAGCGATTCAAGTTCTTTATGAAATCAGTAAGGGTAAAATGTATTCGGGACCAGCAGTTAGCGTAATGGCTATGTCGCTGGACTCCCATGTAGTCCGCGGTTCAAATCCTGGACCTGGTGGCTTAAACTCACATCAGGCGCATGTGCGTGCGTGCCCAAGATCCCGAGAGGAGAACGGAGGAGAAGGGATTGCAGTGTGGCCATCCCCCCTGGGGGGTGATTTCTCGCTTACTCTCTGTCTGTCTTTCCCGCCAGCGCATGCGCCCTATAGCAAAAACCCCTCCCAAAAAAAAAAAAGAAAAAAAAAGTATTTAAAAGTAGGAGTATGGCTTCTGGTTCTCCTCTATTATCTCATTGGATTCCTACCTTGGAGAATTCATTGGCCACGATGTGTCCAGCGTGGTTAGCAGAGCCTTTTCACGAAGGGAACAGATCCACTAGCCCCTTCCTTGCAAATGCTGCTCCCGTTTTTCCTTTGGATTTGCTAAGGGTGATGAAAAGGTTTCTGGTGCTTTCAGAAAACTCAGCCCAGTGGCAGGCCAGGAAATGTGCTTCTACCTGCAGCATCAGTGAAATAAATAATAAATGAGGACCAGAATGGTCTACTTTGCAGTATATAGACCTGGAGAGTGGGGGTGTTTTCCTTAACTTTTTTCTTTATTCTTAGTAAAACACATATGCACACACAGGAATG
>NW_006204759.1:617481-618840 GCF_000334495.1 Tupaia belangeri chinensis | reverse complement strand
GGAAGCGAGGAGGCTGCCTGCCTCGCTTCCTCGCCCCTCGGCCTCGCTTGCCAGAGCTTGCCGAAGACGCTTTGCATCCTCTCCTGGAGGGAGAGGGGAGCGGGCGGAGGGCTGCCCAGGGCGCAGGCTGGGGAGGGAAGTTTGGGCATCCCTCGGAGCCTCCTACCCGCATCTGCCAGCTGCTTGGGGGTCGGGAACGCCGCGGCGGCCCTACCATTTTCACCACAGCACAGGCAGCCTGGGGGAAAGTCAGGTTGAAGAGTTTGGCTTGATGCTGACCACCGGACTAGACTGAGCGCTTTCTTTCTTTTTTTCTTCTCTGCCCCGACGGTAGGATAGTTTCTTCCGTGCAGGCTGTGCTGGCCACAGGGTCTGGGATCATCATCATCCGCTCCTGCAACAACGTGATCACCGACAGGTAACGTCCTGTACCAGGTGAAAGACGTACTGATAACCGGGAGGAAATTCCCCAAGCTTCCACAGTTCAATGGCTCACAGGCTCTGGTTCTTTATCAGCACGTGCTGTTAGAAAAAGTTGGGCACCGTCAGTAGTTCCTTCCTTCTCTCCATTTTTTTCAGCATCTCCCAGCACAGGAAAAAATAAACTGAATGTAAATCGAATAAATGCTAAAGAACAACAGAGCCCTAGTCTGATTTTAAAAGTCGGCATGGTGGAGGACAGCGATTCAAGTTCTTTATGAAATCAGTAAGGGTAAAATGTATTCGGGACCAGCAGTTAGCGTAATGGCTATGTCGCTGGACTCCCATGTAGTCCGCGGTTCAAATCCTGGACCTGGTGGCTTAAACTCACATCAGGCGCATGTGCGTGCGTGCCCAAGATCCCGAGAGGAGAACGGAGGAGAAGGGATTGCAGTGTGGCCATCCCCCCTGGGGGGTGATTTCTCGCTTACTCTCTGTCTGTCTTTCCCGCCAGCGCATGCGCCCTATAGCAAAAAC
This sequence comes from Tupaia belangeri chinensis, assembly GCF_000334495.1. Classification (NCBI taxonomy): domain Eukaryota; kingdom Metazoa; phylum Chordata; class Mammalia; order Scandentia; family Tupaiidae; genus Tupaia; species Tupaia belangeri. Next base: position 617,883 of record NW_006204759.1, on the reverse strand, counting down.
CTCTCCCAAAAAAAAAAAAGAAAAAAAAAGTATTTAAAAGTAGGAGTATGGCTTCTGGTTCTCCTCTATTATCTCATTGGATTCCTACCTTGGAGAATTCATTGGCCACGATGTGTCCAGCGTGGTTAGCAGAGCCTTTTCACGAAGGGAACAGATCCACTAGCCCCTTCCTTGCAAATGCTGCTCCCGTTTTTCCTTTGGATTTGCTAAGGGTGATGAAAAGGTTTCTGGTGCTTTCAGAAAACTCAGCCCAGTGGCAGGCCAGGAAATGTGCTTCTACCTGCAGCATCAGTGAAATAAATAATAAATGAGGACCAGAATGGTCTACTTTGCAGTATATAGACCTGGAGAGTGGGGGTGTTTTCCTTAACTTTTTTCTTTATTCTTAGTAAAACACATATG
>NW_006204759.1:600372-617405 GCF_000334495.1 Tupaia belangeri chinensis | reverse complement strand
CCCCTTCCTCCAGCCCTCTAGCCTGTTGGATTTTGGGCACTTGTGTATGTGCCTGCCATGTTTCAGGCTGACATGGTGGGATCAGAACCGTGGCTGCCATGTGGAATCTGACTTTTCCTGAGCTATGGATTACTGTTACACCATGGAGCTGGCCCCTTTTTTTTTTTTTTTTCTTAGAGAGATTTTTGCTATAGTGCCTGTTCATTTGCCAGAGAGACAAAAAGTGAGACATCATTCCCTAGGGAGGATGGCCATGCCACAGTCCCCTCACCTCCATTCTACTCTTAGGATTTTGGACACATGCACACGTGCCTGGCGTGAGTTTTGTTTTTTGAGAGGGTTTTTGCCTTAGGGTGCATGTGCTTGCCAGAGAGAGAGAGACAGACAGACACAATGAGAAGGAAAGTGAGAAATCACCTCCTGGGGCTGGCAGGAGGTGCTGGACTACTACATGGCCAACCCCAGTTTGTGTCCCAGACCTGGTGGCTTACTTCCTCACTTTCTCTCCCTCCCTCCCTCCCTCCCTCTCCAGTCAAATTAAAATAAACAAATAAATAAAGTTAAATAAAATAATGCTTTAAAAGAAAAAAGTCATCTCCCATGGGGGATGGCCATGCCGCAGTCCCTTCTCCTCCATTCTCCTGGGATCTGGGGCACATATGCACAAGCACCCGGCATGATTTTGAAGCCACTGCGTCTGGAACTCAAACCACAGTCGACCATGTGGGAGTCCAGTAATGTAACCGCTACACCATCTGCTGGTCCCTGGCATGAGTTTTAGACTGCGAGGTCCAGGACTCGAACCATAGTAGACTACGTAAGAGTCTAGCAATGTAACCATTACATCATCTGCTGGTCCTGGTCCTCCTTTTTTTTAAAGCTATTTTTCCCATCTGTCTTCTTAGAACCATTCTTATTTTCTCCCACTTAAGTTGAAGAAACATAGTAAGATGCGCAGGGAAAATTGAACATCCTTTTCTGATTCTTCTCTCATCTTCACTCTGCCATGTCCTGCTTTTCACCTGTTCAGAGCGGAATGCGAGAGGAATGAGTAGGGCAGCTCTCTCACTGTGGCCTGCAGCCTGACTTGGGATTGAGCCTGTGGTCAGATTGTTGTGCTTTTATTCTTATGCTTTTTTAAAAACAAGCAGGGTCGGCTAGTGGCATGGTGGTTAAGGCGCTGGACTACCACATGGCCAACCACAGTTCGAGTCTCAGAGCTGGTAGCTTGCTTTCTCATTTTCTTCTTCTTTCTGTCTCTGTCTCTCTCTCTCTGGTCAAATTTTAAAATAATAATAATAAATAATGTCAAACAAAAGCAAACAGTTATTGGTGATGCACTGTAAATGCCAAGAGAAACCAGTTTTGTACATGCTAAGAGAATATAGGCCAGGTGACCCTGATTGCCAACAGCATTTACATGGCTGGGTTCCATTTTAATTTTAATCAAACTTTTTCTGATCATACAGCAAGTTCCTTCACTGCCCTGTTTTTCAGATCAAACCTGAAACCAGCCTCCTCTGCAAAGCTTTAGACCAAGATGGCCCCACAGTACTCACCTGAGTTAACACCAGGGCAAGCAGCAAACCACAACTATGCATTTCAAGAGAAGTTTTTTGTTTGTTTGTTTTATAGAGATTTTTGCTGTAGGGCACATGTGCTTGATGGAGAGACAGAGAGAGAGAAAGGGAGAAATCACCCCCCGGGAGGATGGCCACACCACAATCCCTTCTCCTCTATTCTCCTCTTGGGATTCTGGCACCTTCTTTAAAGTTTATTACCAATGATGCCGTTCAGTGGCCTGGGTGCTTAGGACATTCCTAGAAATAGAGTTTAAAATACAGGTCTGAGTGTCCTAGGCATACTACTTTGAATCTGTGGAAAGTGGAACTCTTTTTTTTTTTTTTTTTTTTTGAGAGGTTTTTGCTACAGGGCGCGTGCGCTTGCCAGACAGACAAAGAGACAGAAAGCCATTACGCTAACTGCTGGTCCCGAAAGTGGAACTCAGCAAACATAACATTGCAGGTGATTCTTTTTTTTTTGTTGTAGAAGTTTTGTTTGTTTGTTTTATAGAGATTTTTGCTGTAGGGCACGTCCGCTCCCAGAAAGACAGAGACAGAGAGCGAGAAATCACCCCCTGGGGGGATGGCCACGCCACAATCCATTCTCCTCCATTCTCTTGGGATCTTCGGCACACGCGTACACGCACACAGCGTGAGTTTGAGTTTAAGCCGCCTGGTCCAGGACTTGAACCAAGGTCGACTACATGGGAGTCCAGCGACATAGCCATTACGCTAACTACTGGTCCCCATTGCAGGTGATTCTGATGTTCAGGTAGTTTGAAAAACATAAAGTGAAATTGTTTCTTTTATCTAACCCATGGACATTTAATCAGAGAGAATCTAATCCTTCCTAGCATACTACATGATTTCAATTTAGATTTTTTTCTTTCAGTTTTTGCTATCAGGCGCATGCACTCCCTGGACAGAGACAGAGGGAAAGTGAGAAACCATGCTCCAGGGGAGATGGCCATACCACAGTCTATTCTCCTGAGATTTTGGGCATGCACACACATACATATGCCCAGTATGCTTTTTTCTTTTTCTTTTATTTATTATTATTTTAAAATTTGCTACAGGGCTCGTGTGCTCACCAGAGAGAGATAGAGAAAGTAAGAAAGCAAGCCACCAGGTCTGAGACTCAAATCGCTATTGGTCGTGTGGGAGCCCAGTGCCTTAACCACTATGCCAACTGCTGAGTCTGTGACTCAAAGTTCTATAGGCCATGTGGAATCTAGCTGTTTTAACCTTTGCACCAACCACCTGCCGGCCCCAGTTTAGACTTTTTTTTTTAAGCTTATCTACTTATTTCTTCCATGAACAAGAGCACAAGGTAGTACCCCCCAGCAGGATCTTGACATCGTGTGCCTTTTGCACAGCTTGTGTTTTACTGCCGCACAACCGTCTGGCCCCTAATTTAGATTTTCTTCTCATGTAAAATTTCTGTAGAATGCTTTTTATCGTTGGGAATGACTTTGTATTAATTGTAGAGAGTTTTTTCTTCTAATCTGCTTTAGGATAGCAGTAAACATTTTGACTCAGCAAATATTGATTCAACCCCTTTGGACATGTGTATGGGCCCTAGGCAAAACAACTTCAAATGTCTGGAGAGTGAAACCCTGAACAGACATTGCAGGTGATTCTGCTGGTCAGGCCTGTCTTTGGTCCTTGCCTCTCTTCTGGTGATCTAACTGCTGTAACACGGTCCTGGCGCTTCCAGACATTTTTCTTTTCTTTTTTTTTTTTTTTTTTGCCATCAGCCATTTATTTGAATTATGGTATAGGAGTTCAATTAAATCATGGTACAGATTTTAAAAAATATAAGAAATGGGCCTCGCAGATGATATGACTGAAACACTGAACTCACACATGATCGGGCACGGTTTGATTCCCAGACCTGGAGACTTTCTTTTTCACTTTCCCTTCTTCTCTCCCGCAGCCTCTCTCTGATCAAACTGGTGGCTTGCTTTCTCACAATTTCCCCCTCTTTTTTTCTCTCTCTCTTCAGCTCTTGCCTTTAATGGGTTAATGAACACAAAATAAAATGCAGGTGAGTCTGCATGGTTTTGAGAAGTGAAGGGATTTCCAGTATTTATATATTCATATAACCAGGTACATGAAAGCCTGAGTCTGTGCTTTCTCAGTGCTGAGAGGTAAAGTCCAATCCTGGCTCTTAATTCCTGGATAGAGACTGTTCCTCTCTCATCATGTCTCCAGACATTTTTCTTAATGAACAGCGTTGGAATTAGTCATAGAATGGTGAAAAAAATGGCCAGAGTTGCTCCCCAGAAACTTCTCACAGTAGGATTGCACGTAGATGCAAGAGAAAACTCGTACGTTCTTGGATTTAAGATAGTAAACTCTCAGCTATTGAGCAACGGAGGAGTTAAACTGGAAATGTTGGATTTGGGATTTGAGACGCCTTCCAAACCAGTTTTTTGGTGGGGTGATTGAATCATGTGTGTATGTTCTGTATATCAAAGTCAGCTTATATCATAAAATGCCAGGGGACCCATTATAAATGGGGAGATATGATTTGCCTGATTGGCAGATATGACAGCAACTCCTTAAATGCATGGATTGAGTGAACTCCTGCTTTCTGCCTTTGAAATTGTGTACATTTACCAGTTTCAGTATAAACTTCACTGTAAAATATTTGGCATAATAAGAACTGGTTACACAATAAGAGCTGACTACCTACAAAGCTGAAGGCAATGTGTTTGAGAAGAAGTTGGCTTTCAGTCTTCATAATTGATATGCATCATTATTTCATAAACTGTTCTTACGCTCTTTCAGGCACTGGCTCGCCCGAGAATATGTCTGGTTTTTAGTTCCATATATGATCTACGACTCCTATGCCATGTACCTCTGTGAATGGTACCGTGCTACAGACCAGAAGCGCAACCGCTCCAGCACTTTTCGAAACTTCCTAAGCCAAAACCGCCTCATGATCACGCACCACGTGTTCATCCTCCTTGTCCTCGTGCCAGTTGCACAGGTATGGCCCTCCAGGACGGCACGGCAGCGTCCCTGGTTGCTCGCTTTCTCCTGTTGAACTAGGTGTCTTGAGCATCATTTGGGAGTCAGGATTGCCCCGTGCCAGCTGCTTTAGCAGTTAAATCCCCCATTCAGACGGCAGAGGAAAATAATTAAATCTGAAATGTTTGTGATCCTCCATATCCACAGTATTCTCTTCAGAAATCCCCCAACCCTGATTCCTTTGCGGTTGTCAAAGGTTCTATCTTTAGTGCAATACAATATAAAAAGGATACAAAAGACAAATACAATCCAAACAATGCAACAGTGCTCTGGTAGCGCCTGGGAGTACTGTATTCTTCGGAGGCCACAAAAACCCAGAATCTTTTTTTTTTGGCAAGGTTTCTGCTATAGGGCGCGTGCGCTTGCCAGACAGACAGAAAGAGAGAGAGACAGAAGGCGAGAAATCAGCCCCCAGGGGGACGGCCACGCTGCAATCCCTTCTCCTCCATTCTCCCCTTGGGATCTTGGGCATGCACGCACACGTGCCCGGCGTGAGTTTAAGTCACCGGGTCCGGGACTCGAACTGCGGTCGACTACATGGGAGTCCAGCGACATAGCCATTACACTAACTGCTGGTCCCAAAACCCAGAATCTCAAATGGCCTCAGAATTTCTCCCCAGATCCATTTTCCCACAAAACCCCACCCGTAAGAATGAAATGGGAATGCATAGAGGGAACTGGTCATTCTTGAGTGTTTACCAGACAGCAGGCACTTGATTAAAAAGCTCACAGCTTACTAAGTGGGAGAATTTAACAACCTTCTGCTATAGTCAAAGAAACTGGGGCTCTGAGAGTCTCTCTCACTCAATATGAAATGACAGAGCTGGTATTCCCTACTGTATGGCTTTCTTGGAAGAAAAGGAAAGGTAGAGTACATTTAAGAAGTTCTTTAAGGAGTCTCTCTTGGGACCAGCAGATGGTGTAATGGTTACGTCACTGGACTCCCACATAGTTGACCATAGTTCAAGACCCAGACCCAGCAGCTTAAAACTCAGTTTGTGCCCAAACTGGAGAAGGGATCGTGGTGTGGCCATCCCTCCTGAGGGGAGAGGGGGATAATTTCTCACTTTCTGTTTCTCCAGTGAGCACATGAGTCCTATAGCAAAAATCTCTTTCTTAAGGAAAAAAAAGTCTCTCTCAATTACTTTGGGACTCCACCATCTAGCACACAGCTCGGTGTGCACATACTTTGTCGAGACGAATGGGTTAAGTGCCCTCGGCTTGACTAAGTTAGGTGCACAAAGCTATAGGGTTCCTTGCAACCATTGCTGAATTTCACTGAAAGGCTGGTGTGTGGGGCGGTCAGCCCATCTGAATTGGCCTCTGGACCCGAGGGATTCAACCCTCGAAGTGTTGTTGCGACGGAAGCAGCAGAATGTTCCTGAGACGGCGTGTGCCTACTTAGCACTGCCTTTTGCTTTCCTAGTCTCTCATGGCTACCCTTTTCCTAGCTCTACCAGACATTTTTCTTTTTTTTTTTTTTTTTTTTTGCCATCAGCCATTTATTTGAATTATGGTATAGGAGTTCAATTAAATCATGGTACAGATTTTAAAAAATATAAGAAATGGGCCTCGCAGATGATATGACTGAAACACTGAACTCACACATGATCGGGCACGGTTTGATTCCCAGACCTGGAGACTTTCTTTTTCACTTTCCCTTCTTCTCTCCCGCAGCCTCTCTCTGATCAAACTGGTGGCTTGCTTTCTCACAATTTCCCCCTCTTTTTTTCTCTCTCTCTTCAGCTCTTGCCTTTAATGGGTTAATGAACACAAAATAAAATGCAGGTGAGTCTGCATGGTTTTGAGAAGTGAAGGGATTTCCAGTATTTATATATTCATATAACCAGGTACATGAAAGCCTGAGTCTGTGCTTTCTCAGTGCTGAGAGGTAAAGTCCAATCCTGGCTCTTAATTCCTGGATAGAGACTGTTCCTCTCTCATCATGTCTCCAGACATTTTTCTTAATGAACAGCGTTGGAATTAGTCATAGAATGGTGAAAAAAATGGCCAGAGTTGCTCCCCAGAAACTTCTCACAGTAGGATTGCACGTAGATGCAAGAGAAAACTCGTACGTTCTTGGATTTAAGATAGTAAACTCTCAGCTATTGAGCAACGGAGGAGTTAAACTGGAAATGTTGGATTTGGGATTTGAGACGCCTTCCAAACCAGTTTTTTGGTGGGGTGATTGAATCATGTGTGTATGTTCTGTATATCAAAGTCAGCTTATATCATAAAATGCCAGGGGACCCATTATAAATGGGGAGATATGATTTGCCTGATTGGCAGATATGACAGCAACTCCTTAAATGCATGGATTGAGTGAACTCCTGCTTTCTGCCTTTGAAATTGTGTACATTTACCAGTTTCAGTATAAACTTCACTGTAAAATATTTGGCATAATAAGAACTGGTTACACAATAAGAGCTGACTACCTACAAAGCTGAAGGCAATGTGTTTGAGAAGAAGTTGGCTTTCAGTCTTCATAATTGATATGCATCATTATTTCATAAACTGTTCTTACGCTCTTTCAGGCACTGGCTCGCCCGAGAATATGTCTGGTTTTTAGTTCCATATATGATCTACGACTCCTATGCCATGTACCTCTGTGAATGGTACCGTGCTACAGACCAGAAGCGCAACCGCTCCAGCACTTTTCGAAACTTCCTAAGCCAAAACCGCCTCATGATCACGCACCACGTGTTCATCCTCCTTGTCCTCGTGCCAGTTGCACAGGTATGGCCCTCCAGGACGGCACGGCAGCGTCCCTGGTTGCTCGCTTTCTCCTGTTGAACTAGGTGTCTTGAGCATCATTTGGGAGTCAGGATTGCCCCGTGCCAGCTGCTTTAGCAGTTAAATCCCCCATTCAGACGGCAGAGGAAAATAATTAAATCTGAAATGTTTGTGATCCTCCATATCCACAGTATTCTCTTCAGAAATCCCCCAACCCTGATTCCTTTGCGGTTGTCAAAGGTTCTATCTTTAGTGCAATACAATATAAAAAGGATACAAAAGACAAATACAATCCAAACAATGCAACAGTGCTCTGGTAGCGCCTGGGAGTACTGTATTCTTCGGAGGCCACAAAAACCCAGAATCTTTTTTTTTTGGCAAGGTTTCTGCTATAGGGCGCGTGCGCTTGCCAGACAGACAGAAAGAGAGAGAGACAGAAGGCGAGAAATCAGCCCCCAGGGGGACGGCCACGCTGCAATCCCTTCTCCTCCATTCTCCCCTTGGGATCTTGGGCATGCACGCACACGTGCCCGGCGTGAGTTTAAGTCACCGGGTCCGGGACTCGAACTGCGGTCGACTACATGGGAGTCCAGCGACATAGCCATTACACTAACTGCTGGTCCCAAAACCCAGAATCTCAAATGGCCTCAGAATTTCTCCCCAGATCCATTTTCCCACAAAACCCCACCCGTAAGAATGAAATGGGAATGCATAGAGGGAACTGGTCATTCTTGAGTGTTTACCAGACAGCAGGCACTTGATTAAAAAGCTCACAGCTTACTAAGTGGGAGAATTTAACAACCTTCTGCTATAGTCAAAGAAACTGGGGCTCTGAGAGTCTCTCTCACTCAATATGAAATGACAGAGCTGGTATTCCCTACTGTATGGCTTTCTTGGAAGAAAAGGAAAGGTAGAGTACATTTAAGAAGTTCTTTAAGGAGTCTCTCTTGGGACCAGCAGATGGTGTAATGGTTACGTCACTGGACTCCCACATAGTTGACCATAGTTCAAGACCCAGACCCAGCAGCTTAAAACTCAGTTTGTGCCCAAACTGGAGAAGGGATCGTGGTGTGGCCATCCCTCCTGAGGGGAGAGGGGGATAATTTCTCACTTTCTGTTTCTCCAGTGAGCACATGAGTCCTATAGCAAAAATCTCTTTCTTAAGGAAAAAAAAGTCTCTCTCAATTACTTTGGGACTCCACCATCTAGCACACAGCTCGGTGTGCACATACTTTGTCGAGACGAATGGGTTAAGTGCCCTCGGCTTGACTAAGTTAGGTGCACAAAGCTATAGGGTTCCTTGCAACCATTGCTGAATTTCACTGAAAGGCTGGTGTGTGGGGCGGTCAGCCCATCTGAATTGGCCTCTGGACCCGAGGGATTCAACCCTCGAAGTGTTGTTGCGACGGAAGCAGCAGAATGTTCCTGAGACGGCGTGTGCCTACTTAGCACTGCCTTTTGCTTTCCTAGTCTCTCATGGCTACCCTTTTCCTAGCTCTAGCTATTTCCCTTTTTCCTCTCTTCCTCTGCAGAGGCTCCGGGGAGACCTGGGGGACTTCTTTGTCGGCTGTATCTTCACAGCGGAACTGAGCACTCCATTTGTGTCGCTGGGCAGAATTCTGATTCAGGCATGTATGAATGAAATGGCAGAAGTAGTGGGGTTTGGAGAATTCCTTAATGGCAGGGAAAGTGGGATGGGAGACCCTTCAGTAGACTTATGTGTCAGTTGGGCATCCAAGCCAGTGGGAATGAAGTTGTAGGTTTGACCTAAGTTTTTTTTCTTTTTTTCTTTCAATATTGCCAGAGGGTGCCTGTACTTGCTAGGACAGATAGAAAGGGAGGTGGGGAGGGGCCGAAGCACCTTCCATTGGGACATAATGCTACAGTCTCTTCTCCATTTTTCTATCCTGTCGTGATTTGGGGTATGTCTGCATGTGTGCCCAGTGTTTCTTTTCTTTTCTTTTTTCATTTATTTATTTTAATTTGACCAGAGAGAGAGAAGGAAAGTGAGAAGGCAAGCCACTAGTTCTGGGACTCGAACTGAGGTTGGCCATGTGGGAGTGTCCAGCACCTTAACCACTGCACCACCTACTAGTCCCACCCAGTGTTTTTTTCAAGCTACCAAGTCTGGGACTTGCATGGTCAGCAGTTGAGGGATCCAGGTCCCTTAACAGGTAGGCCACAGGTCTGGCCCAATTTGATCCATCTGTATATGTATATGTGTATATATATATATATATATATATATGTGTGTGTGTGTGTGTGTATAATTATTTATTTATTTTAATTTGACTGGAGAGAGACAGAGCAAGAGTGAGGGGAGTGAGAAAGTAAGCTGCCAGGTCTGAGACTCAAACTGCAGTTGGCCATGTGAGAATCCATTGCTCTTAACCACCATGCCACCTGTTGGTTCCAGTTCACTCTATTTTCTCCCGACCAGATTTTCCTCTAGTCTATTGTTGATTTTTTTTTCCCCTCTCAATTTTTCAAGAGAGATTTTTGCTATAGGGTGCATATACTCACTGGACAGACAGAGACCGAGAGACAGCGAGAACTCACCCCCCAGGGGATGGCTATGCTGTAATCCATTCTCCTCTTGGGATCTTGGGTACACATGCACAAGCGCCCAGCATGAGTTTTAAGCCACCGGGTCCAGGTCTTGAACCACAGTTGACTACGTGGGAGTCCAGCAATGTAACCATTACGCCATCTGCTGGTCCCTCTAGCCTATTGTTCCTATACTGTCAGCTAGGTGGCTTAGGCCAAATTTAACATCAGAGTTGGAAAACCCCAGGCAATACACATACACATACACACACACACACACACACACAGTTTAATAATCTTTTCTACAAATATCTAAAAACTGGATGCATGTTTAGGTATCAAGGAATTTGACAGCCTAGGTCTCAATAACTACTTGTGTGGCTTGGCCTTTACCGTAGTGGGACTTGGGCAGTCATTCCCTGATGCCCCAACCTCTTGGTGACCTTGCCTTCTCCTCCTTCCACAGCTAAAGCAGCAGCACACCCTCCTGTACAAGGTGAATGGAATCCTCACGCTGACCACCTTCTTTTGTTGTCGGATCCTCCTTTTCCCCTTTATGTACTGGTCCTATGGCCAACAGCAGGGAATAAGCCTGATCCAAGTGCCATTCAATATCCCTTTCCACTGCAACTTGGCCAATGCCTTCCTCATCGCTCCCCAGATCTACTGGTTCTCTCTGCTGTGCAAGAAGGCAGCCCGGCTCTTTGATCCTCCCCCGACCAAAAAGGATGGCTAATTACTCCGGTAGTCAGGCAGTGAGAGTGCCTCCTCCACTCAGTATTCTATGGACCAAACTGTGCCCTGGGTGGCCTCAGCGTTTTGGGTATTGATAAGCAGACGGATTTGAGTTTTTCTAAAGAATATTCATATTACCTCCCTCTTCTAACCTGTTCCCTTTGCAGAAGCACTTTTTTTCTTGGTTACAACGATTAGATCCTGTGAGACCTCCACTGGCAGCAAAGTGGTTTTAATGTGAGCCCAAGATAAGACCGTCCATCTTTGGGTCTTCCCTAGAGCTCTGGGAGTCAGAAACGTGGGGTGTGGTGATCAGTGGACCACAGCGATAAGTGTTCGGGCACCCGCCTGACCCTAATATTGGTGACTACCCACCTCTCCAACTACTCAGGGCAGTATCCACAGTACTGGGCCAGCAGAAACCAGTAATGACTTGGTTCTTGAAATAATGTCTTTTGACATTGGCCGGAGAAAATCATTGTGGGTAGGTAGGTAGTTTATTATTATTATTATTATTGTTGACTAGATAGCCCATTGGTTGCCCCCTCCTCTTATCCATGTGTGCGTGTGTTTTTTTGTTTTTTTTTTTTGAGAGGCTTTTGCTATAGGGTGTGTGCGCTCACCAGAAAGACAGAGACAGAGAGACAGAAAGTGAGAAATCACCCCCCAGGGAGGATGGCCACACCTCAATCCCTTCTCCTCCATTCTCCTCTCGGGATCTTGGGCACGCACGCACACGTGCCCGGCAAGCCACTGGCTCCGGGACTCGAACCACAGTCGACTACATGGGAGTCCAGTGACACAGCCATTACACTAACTGCTGGTCCCCCACATGTCAGTATTAACATGTCTAAACAAAAGTCTTACTGGCAAGGGGTAAGATGTAGCACTTGAGCAGGTAGGGAGGCCAACATGTGGTCAGCATGACCTTTGCAGGCTGACTTGGTAAAAAGAACAGTGTCAAACTGTCAAACTCATGGGCTTATTGCAAGCAGTCACTCTTTTTTTTTTTTTTTCTCTCATGTGTGCTCACTGGAGAGACAGAGGAAGTGAGAAACCAACCCCCACGGGGGGATGGCCACACCGCAATCCCTTCTCCATTCTTTTCTCAGGATTTGGGGTACGTATGCACATGCACCTGGTGTAAGTTTTAAGCCACCAGGTTCAGAATTCAATTGTGGTCGACTATGTGGGAGTCCAGCGATGTGCTGGTCCCTTTTAACATTACCTTTATGCCCAGCTTTCCCTGTATCCTTACACGTAGGCTGCTCTCCTAAAATCTACAGGGGCAAAGTGAAATGGTATCTCAGTAGCTATTTACTGGATAACCCCACTCTGACACTGTCTTTTTCACGTGATATGGAAGTGGACCTCTGTGCTCTGAACCGTGGACTCGCTCATCTAGACTGCTGGGTACAAAGCCACCTGATAAGCGGAGCCTGAGATCTGGAGTCAACTCCTGTGTGAGTGGACAGCCCAAGGGGGACAACTTGCTGAAGAACATCCTGAGGGTTGCAATTAAGATCCTCCAGTGCCAACACTAATCATTCCTTATCAATTCGGGTGGGTTTGTGAGACTCTACTACTACCACTCAAGTGGTAGTGAAAACCTAGAATTTTAAACGTGCCTTCTAATCCATTGTCCATGAATTTTTACAGGACTGAGTGATGTGTAATAGTATCTACATTTTGACTGCTTCAGTCTAATGGGTGCCATTTAAAAAAACACAAGATGCTGTAACTTTTTTACTTTTTTTTTTTAAACTATCGGTGTATCTTTATGTCACCCCTATGGTGATTAAATTGCACTAATATTTCCCAACTAATTCTCATTTGTGAAATATATCAGTAACAGCTTCCTCTAAAAACGATTTCAGGCGCCCTTAGAGGAATGAATTGGCTGCTGTGTGCTATTGTTTCTAGTCTATATTCATGTAACTGGTGTGCATGTGTGTGCGTGCGTGCGTGTGTATCTGAATGCTTTCAGGCTCCAGGAAGTCCTTGCACTCATGCGTTACTCTATGTTTCTACAGTTTCATGGTTCCAAGAATACATGTAAGGTTCCCAGAGTTCAAGGCTAGTAGGCCACTTAACTTTAGGCTCTTTTTTCCTAGGTAAATCCTAATTAAGAGTTGGGAAAGTGGAAGCCTGATTGTTGTTCACAGAGCCACGCCTCAGGGTATCTGAGTAATGCCCCATTTTTGAATGAGGGTGTGGATATGAAGGAGGTGATAGAACATATTCTTTTCCCTCCCCTATCTCCCAAAATAAACATTTCCCCAACCGGTTCTTATAGTTCCATTAACAGTATCCCAGGCACCTCGAATTCTTTTATGCTTCTGCACACACCATTCTTTGCTCCCACTCATTCATCAGAACCATGACAACCCCACCCCAGGCAGAAGATAATGACACCATCCTTTAAACACATCTCTCTCTGTTTACCAGACCTAGTTTCAGCACAGTCCCTTAAGGGCCCACTGAGTGGAATTCACTGTATGGCAGTCCTCAATTCAAAAGACCTACACCTCTGAACACTTAAGTTTCTCTTGGTCTGAGGCTCCTGTTTCACCAGGGTGCAACAAGCCTGTCCTGCACACAAACCATTTGGCCAGAGGGAGAGGCAGGGATAGATTTTTTTTTTTTTTTTTAATGTCAGAGGGTGGAATACACCCTCCAATTGGGTGTGGCCATACTGCATTCCCTTCTCCATCCTGTCAGGATTTGGAGTTTGCACACACACCTATAAGTTTTATAAGTTGCTGGGGCCAGGACTCAAGTCACATGGTTGGTCAAGTACAATCCAGCTCCTTTAACCACCAGGTCCCAAGGCTGGCTCAAAGCTCTTTTCCATGAGGTGACTCTTCCCCAGATACCACAGGAGAAATCCTAAAATGTTGAGAGGACTTTTTTTTTTTTTTTTAAGAGGCTTTTGCCATAGGGCCAGAGTGAGAGACCGAGACAGTGAGAGGGAAAGTGAGAAATCACCTCCTAGGAGATGGTCAGGCTGCAAACCCTTCTCCTCCATCCTCCTCCTGGGATCTTGGGCATGCACGCACATGCGCCAGGCATTGAGTTTTAAGCCACCAAGCCTGGGACTCGAACCAGTCTGCCATGTGGGAGTCAGCAGTGTAACCACTTTGCCATCTGCTGGGCCCTGAAATTATGTTTTTTCCTTTTTCTTTAGATTTTTGCCATAGGGTATGTGCCCTTGCCAGAGACAGACACAGAAGGAAAATGAGAAGTCACGCTCTGAGGGAGGGTGGCCATACCACAATTCCTTCTCCATTCTCTCAGGATTTAGGTATGCATGCATACGCATGCACCTGGAATATTCTCAAGCTGCTGGGCCTAGGACTCAAACTGTAGAGTCGGCTATGTAGGATGAAGTGCCTTTACCACCATGCCACCTGCTGGCCCCTGAAGTGACTCTCGGAAGAGTGTTAATGTGACAGAACACATCCTGTAAGCTTCTCCACTTGGTTGGTTTTTACCCTTGGTCTTATTTGCCCAAATCTAGGGTGAAGCCATTATGAACATGTTGCTCCCAGCTTGACTTGTTCTTGAAGACTATGTAAACCCTATTTCAGAGCATAATTAACCTTAGGTGATTGCTGAGAAATTCAAAAGGGACAAGATGAAACTCAAAGAGAATTTTATTTTATAGTTTGTATGTTACAAATACTTAAGAAACTATTTTTCTTTATACCATATTGCCTTATGTTTTATCTTATGTGCATTTTCACGTAACTGCAAAGTCTGCTTCTCCCACTCCAGCCCCTACAGACCACATCTTGAGGCCCAGCTTTTTTCTGATAGATCTCAGGTCAGAAGTTGCTGATCTTCTGTAGCAGGGTTTGGCGCCACTCTTCAGGGTTAACGTTCTCAGCAATGGACTTTAAGAAGCGCTGCTCGTTGACCTTCTGGAGCAGGGAGCTAATAGAAGGGTTGGTCTTACTCAGAGTTTCATAGCAGGTGAGAATTTCCAAGGCCAAAACATAGAGTGGGTCACAGACCTCTTGATGGAGCATGGCCATGATGTGCAGAACATGACAGAATACCTGGGTATAAACAAACAGGGCTTCCTGGGTCAGGTCCTGTTCTTGTCCTTGGGCCCAAGGGCCAACTGACTGTATTAACCTAACTGAGTCCAAGAGGTTGGTCAAACTGCCACAGAGGAGTTTGACCACGTGGCTCCAGCCTTCCATAGGAAGCCAGTTACGACAACTCTGGCTGCAGAGAAACTGGAATGCTCTCAGGAAGAGGACAGACAGTTGGAGCTCCTGGGCAAAGGGCTTCAGGTTAAGCAGAGGAACAAACTGAATATATTCCAGACTGTAAGGGACATGCAAGAGCTGTTTTTCCAACAGTCTCCTGGTCAGTTGGTGAAGGTACTGCCACTCTTGGGGGCTGCACCAAGGCATGACTTGCACCAGGGCCACCAGAAAGCCCTTGCTGAACAATCTGACCTCTTCAGGATTGCCCACATCTACCACCAAGAGGGAGAGCATCTGCTCAGAGATGCTGCTGGAGATACTGCAGCACTCCATCCAGGCAAGCAGCCCCGTGCCAGGCCCATATCCTGGGTGGGCCTGGGAGGTCCACTCATCCTCACAGAGCTTACAGATCTCAAAAAGGGTGGCTGGCACCTCACACTTGAAATGGCCCTCAAAGAAGTTCTTCAGTCTCAAGCCCACAGTCCAGTCCAGCTGCTCCATCTTCCGGTGGAGCCAGGACAGGGACTTGATCCAGGTATCTGGGGAGAAGGTCTCTGTATTGGCTAATACGATCTCACAGAGGATCTCCAGGATACGGATCACCAGATCCTTCGCATCTAAAGAGAGGTACCGCTTCTCTGTGGAAAGCTGCCAATATTTGCTAAAACTATCCAGAAGCTGGCACAAGCTGAAGATGAGGGGGAAAGGGGAGCAGGTCTGGAGCCAGTATTCTTCTAGGCATGCATTTGCTTCTAGAATCTGGATGAAGATCTTCAGACTGAGGTCTACCTCTTCCACATCAAGCATCAAGAAAGGCAGCACAAACTCCCTCAACACCTCATCTGGCTCAAGAAGAGCAGCGACTGGAATCCCCTGGGGCTTCACTGGATGCATCAGGCAGTTCAAGAACTCCAAAAATTGCTTTTCTTCCTTAGGTGTAGAGAACTTTGTCCAGACGGTTTCTCTGAGGCATGACACCATGAAAGTGGCAGATGAATTTGGAGCTTGCTCTTCTGTGAACTTAAGGGCAGGGAAGGCAGTGAGAATCTGGGCCAGGAACTTGTGGGTGCCAAGGTTGATCACAGCCATGCTGCACATTTTTTTCACTGTAATTTCTGGGTGCAGTATTACCAGGCGGGCTACCGAGGCTACAGCTTTAGCCAAGCCCTGTTCGGAGGCACTCTGTGTGAGCTGGTTAAAAGTTGTATTGAGGTCTTCTGAGAAACCCTCCAAGTAAGCCACCAACTTCTCAGAGAGGCCCTTCCGCCCCCAGGAATGCAGGACTCCTGAGAGGACCTTATTTTTATCTGGAAGTGAGAGGTCTGCATAACACTCAAGGATCAAGTTGATCACTTGTTTGATCTGAGGTTCGGGAATGACTCTGTCAGTTGTACTGACTTCCATCACTGTTTCCAGCAGCTTTAAAACCAAGTCTGGCTCTCGGAAGAGAGCCCTGTTACTAACCAGGCACGATATCCACTCGTCTGAGAAGGCCCACTTCTTCTCGGAGGCAAAAATGTAGCACATTTCCATATGCCGGTCCATCTTCTGCTCAATGATGGCCATGGCAATGGAGGCAGTGATATCCTCGAAGCCCTTGTTCTTCAGTACCCTGCTCGTTTTTCTCAGAAAGTCGTTAACACACTCTGCCAGCTCGGACACCACCTGCCTTTCCTCCTTGGACAAGCTGGTGGCATCCAGGTAGAGCTTCAAGTTCTGGCTGAAGGAAGTCAGACTGTCACACAGCCGGTAGCTATCATAACTTGTCCCCTGACTGCTGTTGAGCATGGCCTGCAGCTCCTCCCCCCACTGCCGCAGCAGGCTGTGCATATACTCAAACCCCACAAAAATGGTCTCACTTGGGAGTTTGGCCAGCGAAGTCAGGCTGACATCCCGTTCTGCTTCCTTTACCTTCTCTGCCAGTGCCTGTTGGTGATAGGGGTTCTGGGTGTCTGAATTCCACACTGAGATCACTGTGGCCAGTTTGTCCAGATACAGAGTTGCAGACACTTCCTCAGGGTCATCCTCCATCAGTGCAAACACGGTCAGCATGTCAGCCAGGTTGGCTAATGCGCAGCACTTCATCCCGAGGCAGAGGATTCTATTTTGGATTTGCTTCAGCCCGTTAAGCAGCATGGCCAACAGCGGCATGGTAGGACACACATCCGGGTCTGACTTGAACCTCTTTGGAGGATGGGAGAAT
>NW_006204759.1:595918-600202 GCF_000334495.1 Tupaia belangeri chinensis | reverse complement strand
CGGAAGAGGGCAAGTACTTATGGGCCATTGTCCTAAACTGGGAGAGCAGGGGGTCCTGCTGATTGCCCTTATGCTTCATCATTTCCCACCAGACGTCGAGGAAGAAGGCCACATCTTTGGAAGAAGTGTCAATAGTCATGTGCTCCAAAAAGCGTTCTAGTTCTGTGCGGCAGATGGTGGTTGGCAGGGCCATCAGAAGCTGGATGAAAAGCCCAGAAGCTTCCAGGGATTTGAGCAACTCAAAAAGGACTGTGTGATTGATGGTAGGGATCATGTTGCCTACTGAGAAGAACACATCTTCCTGCCACCGAGTCTCGGTGTCAGCAGGGGTCACAGGGCAAGGCTGAAGAACCTTGGCCCAGATGATGATCAGAGCTTTCTTCTTCCAGGCGAATGGCTGGGAATGTGCTGTGGCCGAGGAGATCTCCCTCAAGGCTTCCACAATGGGCTGCCCAACATGTTCCCAGTCAGACTTGGTCAATTCTGCCAGTGCTTTGGGGCGGAACAGCTGCTCGGCCAGCAAGAAGCCCCCATGCAGAATAGTCATTTCTTCACAGATATTCAAAGGTCCTGCAGAGAGAAGTCCATAAGATAGTGGAGTGATTTTTTTTCTCCCCAAAGTAGTAAGCAGAGGTTACTAGACAGTCAACAGTTAGTAGGATGGCTTCTCTATCGGGATTAGAGATGATAACATCAATGGGAGAAGGGGAAGAGCTGGTTATAAGAGCCACCACAGAGTTGGAGTCAAAAGGACTTAGCCAGGGAATTAAAAAACAACAAAGACTTCTACCTTTTCTGGCCCAGGACTGGGAGGACCACAGGACCCATTAGAAATAGGGAACAGAGGGACCAGCAGTTAGCTAAATGGCTATGTCGCTGGACTCCCATGTAGTTGAACACAGAGTCCTAGACCTGATGGCTTAAAACTCAAGCCGGGCATGTGTGCGTGTGTGCCCAAGATCCTGAGAGAAGAATGGAGAAGGGATTGCGGTGTGGCCATCCCCCCTGGGGGGTGATTTCTCACTTTCTGTCTCTGTCTTTCTGGCGAGTGTATGCACCCTATAGCAAAAACCTCTCTTAAAAAAAAGAAATAGGGAACAGAGAAAAATCAAAACAGCTTTGAGATGAAAAATTCAGTTTGAGTTATCTGGGATTAGAAGCAGAACATTAAGGAAGAAACGAGCCCCAGCAATGGAAATAGAGTCCAAGCTAAAGAGCAAAGTCAGCCCTGAAATGATTCTGGGAGTTGTCTCCCCAGAAGGGCACTAGAACCAAGGAAGGGAATGAGAGCCTTCAGAAGTGTGTGAAAGGAAAAGCTGAACTGCTGAGGCCAGACCCTTCAACAAAAAGACAGGCTAGCAAAAGATCTGGGGAGAAGGGCTTAGAGAACACAGATGGAACCAAACCACAGGGCTACCAAGTACATATCATGGAACATGACAATCAAACTCCGTAATGATACCTACCAAGGGGGACACAGCCTGAGGACAATGGGCACAGAAGCAATCACATAAGCCCTCCCTTCCCTCGTTTCTTTTACAGCCTTGCTTAGCAAACAGGTTTCAAACATTCTTCTGCCTTTCAGGGAAACAGTACACCCCACAGTTCAAGGACAAGCTATTCATGGCCCTGGTTGCAATGGTGGAAACTAGGGGGTAGGTAAACAAAACAAAACCTGCACTAGTTAAAGAATGAAAACTCTTTCCTTCAGTAAGCCAGGGAATGACAGACTTATTAAGGCAGACATCCTGGAAATGTAATCAGACAGGTTTACATTCCAGATCATTTAGAGGGGTGATCTTGAACACAAGGTCAGAGCCTCTGTTCTGCATATGTGGGGATACAGACTTCATGTCATGACAGCAAGGATCAAATGATATGTACCAGTCAAGCCCTTGGTACTGGGTTGGTACAGGTACCTCCTGCTCCTATCTCCCAGGGATGCTGTAAAGACTAAATAAGATAGAACCCCAATAATATTCTTCCTAGGACCAGCTAGGTGGTGAGGTGGTTAAGGTGTCTAGATCCCACATGGCTGACTGTGTGGTCCTGGGCAACTTGAAAAATACACGGGGTGTGCATGTGTATGTGCCCCAAATCCTGAGAGAATGGAAACAGGATTTGCAGTGTGGCCACCCCTCCTTGGGGATGCTTTCTCACTCCCCCCACCTTGATCTCTCTCCAGTGAGTGCACAAGCCTTATTAGCAAAATTTTAAAAAAGATTCAGCCTACAGGGTGGGCTCTGTGGCCTAATATTTAAGGGAGCTGGATCCCACATGGCTGATGAATCCTGGCCTGGGTGGCACACATGCTAGGTACATAGGCCTGCATGCTTAAAATCCCAACGGGATGGGGAAATGGAAAAGGGATTGCTGTGTAATCATACCCCATTGGGAGGTGCCTTCTGCCTTTCCCTTGTCTGTCAAGGACACACACCCTCTGGCAAAAAAAAAAAAAAAATTAAGATTCAGGCTTCAAAGAGCCTGATTAAATGTACAGTAAATGTTAGTTTCTTCAAACCTTTCCACTGGTGATAAGGCCAGAATCTTATCACTATTCTTTGCCTTCCCCAGCTCAGAAATCTGAAAAGGACACGTCTTTCTCAGGTGTGTTTCCTTTGGCCAGAAAGTAAAATCAGGGTATAAGTTCTGCTCACTATTCAGTATTTGACTCCTCTACCCTTTGCCAGGCCCAGTCCCTCATATCAAAAGCACATCCCCATTTTCAAAGGCCAAGATCCAGCAGAGAAAATACTGGTTCCTGGAGACCAAACAATATCCTGCTCCACGACCATTTATGAGAGCAGCAAAAGGCCAAAGGACGAACACTCTCATGCAACCCACTAGTGAAGGCAATTCATCCTGGCCCACAGCAGCTGAGCCAGACTTAGAGGGAGAGTCAGGTCGCTGAGGGTGGCGGATGTGTCTTTCTGGAGGTTATGACCCTTCTTTCTGGCTCATGCTATTCTCTCAGGATCCCCAAATATGTTCCCTATTACTTACATAAATTTAATTTTATTGCTCTATCAGCTCAGCTGAGCAGATGTCTGGCCCCCAACACCTGCCTTCCAGGCATGTTAAGTATGCACATGTGTACATGAGTAAGTCCCAGGGCAGTTAAAAACCCAAGTGCTTTGTCATCTGGTGCTTGTGTGTTCCAGGCAATGTGTGAGAAGATACACGTATAAGATCTCTTTTCATCTTTGAAACAACCTTTTGAGGACTGTTATTCCCATTTTAGAAATGGGAATATTGAGTCTGAGAAACAAATGGCTCCAAGTATCACGGCCACAAAGTCATGCGGCTGGGGCAGAAAAGACCACAGCAGCAGAGCTCCAAAGTCTTCAAGCTCTGCCATTCCATTACTGGAGGGCTGGCTAGGGACAGGGGCCACATTTCTCCACTACCTATTATTTCAGGCACATGTTGGGGCTCCTCAACCAGAGTCTCCCAGAGAGGTTCTTGGTCTTATCCCTTTAAGAGAATGTTCAGCAGGCTTGGCAAGGAGCTACCTATTTCTTTTGGCTCCCCTGCCCCAGTCTTCCAGACCTTGCCTATGAGTTTTCTGAATCAAGACGCAAGATGGTTCAAAACGTGCCATCTCAGCTGCTGCAGCTGCTCCCTGTAACTGCCAGGTGATGAGCGCTGCTCCCTGGAAGGCACTGTATGGGGCTGTGTACACGTGACTTCAACGAGAACTTCCCCCAAACTCTGTGAGGAAGGTACAGCGCCATCATCCCTGCATTCCCAATAAGGAAACTTGATGGGGTAATAAACTTGTTCAGGAACTTAGCAAGCGTTCAATAAGCGAGGCCGTCGGGCATCCGTGATTCCCCAGGCGAGCCCGGCGTTTCCCAAAGCACGTGCACTAACCCCGTCCCCTTTCAGGAGCTCATTTCACCTCTGCTCGTGTTTTTTTTTTTTCCCCCAAACGAAAGGGGAGTCAGGAGGGACAAGAAGCGGGTCAAGGAGAGGCGGGGTCGGGGCTAAAGTCCAGCCTCTGGACTCCGGTCTCCACCGACACCCCCAGCCCTCCAGAACCCTCCCCGACCCAGAGCATTTAGGCGGGGTCGGGCCTAAAGTCCAGCCTCTGGACTCCGGTCTCCACCGACACCCCCAGCCCTCCAGAACCCTCCCCGACCCAGAGTATTTTATTAGCCCGGCCAGCGCGGGAGTGCAACGGGGCAGCACCACGCTGGCTGTGCGTTGCGGGGCACGACCCGGCCGGGATGGGACGGGGGCAGGAAAAGCAGGGCACCCACCTAGGTCCATGGCGGCGACGCT
>NW_006204759.1:594818-595302 GCF_000334495.1 Tupaia belangeri chinensis | reverse complement strand
TATCCCTTTAAGAGAATTTTCAGCAGGGTGAGGAGGCTTGGCAAGGAGCTACCTATTTCTTTTGGCTCCCCTGCCCCAGTCTTCCAGACCTTGCCTATGAGTTTTCTGAATCAAGACGCAAGATGGTTCAAAACGTGCCATCTCAGCTGCTGCAGCTGCTCCCTGTAACTGCCAGGTGATGAGCGCTGCTCCCTGGAAGGCACTGTATGGGGCTGTGTACACGTGACTTCAACGAGAACTTCCCCCAAACTCTGTGAGGAAGGTACAGCGCCATCATCCCTGCATTCCCAATAAGGAAACTTGATGGGGTAATAAACTTGTTCAGGAACTTAGCAAGCGTTCAATAAGCGAGGCCGTCGGGCATCCGTGATTCCCCAGGCGAGCCCGGCGTTTCCCAAAGCACGTGCACTAACCCCGTCCCCTTTCAGGAGCTCATTTCACCTCTGCTCGTGTTTTTTTTTTTTTTCCCCCAAACGAAAGGGGC
>NW_006204759.1:586639-594515 GCF_000334495.1 Tupaia belangeri chinensis | reverse complement strand
CAGGGGGCTGGCCCATACGCCTCGCCAGAGCCCGCGCACGCCCCGCCCACAGTCTCAGCTGCCGCTCAGCGCGCACGCGCGCTCTTCACCACCGAGCCCGCGGCGCCGAGGCCGCCAAAGCCTACAGCGCCCCCTGTCGGTCAGGGGCCTCCTGCCAACCAACAGGCAAGTACCCGGGCTCCCTTCCCGCGCTGCATACCTGGCGCAGCCGCCCACTGCGCGGTTCTCTTGCGGAGTCGGCTTCCTCCCAGTCTGTCCAGTCCATTAGTCCTGGCACCGCAATCGCTCTCACCCAGAACCCCAGCTACCACCCGCACACAGTTCATACACACTTTCTGTGCCCTTCGCCCGGCTAAACGATCTCCAGCACCGTGACTCCGAGGCCCCTTCCCCCACCTCGGGTCTCGAATCTCACACTTTGACTAGCCTAGTCCCTCCGACACACAGAGGCCCTCGACGTTCCTGCCCCGGTGCCTTCTAAGTATTTTGGGATCCGAGACGCCTTTGAAACTTCCACGGGTCGTCTCCTCCAGGAAACGGCCTATGCCAGCTAAAACACCGTGGGACAGCTCTCGGCCAGTGGACCCCTAGTTTGGGATCTGTACTTATAAAATCACGCACACTTGATTCCTGGGCACGCACACACAAATATCCTGTGTGCTTCTCCCACGTCACAGGCTCCTTTTCTCTCTTATTCATCTTCCCAAAGACACAATCACCACCATTCTCGCCTGTTTCTAACTCTCCACCCTCCAGCTTCCAACCACAGGTTACCATCTAGAAAGGACAGAGGACCAGGACCCCAATGTGCCAGGTGGAGTTTGAGCTGGCCTGCGCTGCTATCAAGCAGCTGAAGGGTCCCGTGAGTGACCAGGAGAAACTGCTGGTGTACAGCTTCTACAAACAGGCCACCGAGGGCGACTGCAACATCCCAGCCCCTCCCGCCTCCGATGTGAAAGCCAAGGCCAAGTGGGAGGCATGGAACGTGAACAAAGGGATGTCCAAGATGGATGCCATGAGGATCTACGTTTCCAAAGTGGAAGAGCTGAAGAAAAAGGAGGCCGGTTAATAACATGCTTGAAGATGGCAGGAAATTGACATAGGTTTCTTAAAAGACTTTGATGGCTGAAATACCCTGACATGGTGGCTAGGTTAGTTGAGACATTAATAAATCACTTGAGCTGCATGAGAGTGACTGTTGTTGGGAAGAAACTCAGGACTCAGTCCTGAGATGTCCAAAGTATATGAGAAGCATCTCTTTTCTTGAGAAAAGTCTATGAAAATGGCTCTTTGTATGGTTTTAGGTGTAATCCTGTTTTCCTATCCCCCAGGCATATGAAACTACCTGGCAGTAGAGGGGCTGGGAAGAAAACTGGGTCATGAAAACACCCAGATTTGAGGTGAGACCATTTTCCAGGGACTCAGCCTCTAGAGAGACTAAGGCCCTTTCCCTTCTCTCTTCAGGGGTTGTTGATTCACCACTAACTCAATACTAGAGGGAAAAGGGGCTCTGTTTTCCAAGAAGCTAAAGTCTGACACAAAGCTCCTCTGGAACACAGACTTTGTGGAAGTTAATGTTTTAAGGGAAGCCCAACTTTTATGAGAAATAATGTGAAGAAATCGATGCATCTCAACACAATGCTGAGAAACAACCGAGCAGATGGCTTAAAAACCCCAGCTTCCAAAGACTTGTCTAAGGGCTAGCAACCAAAATCTTCCCTGGGACTACTCTGTAACTAACCCTGGTTTCTGCTTGGGGCTGTGTGAGGGACAACACATGTGTGTACATATACGTGGGATTCACTGTAAGAGCATGACACACCCTTTTCCTATGCTAGTGCCCAAGGGCCTGAGCCCAGCCTCTGGTTCTTGGTGCCAATGACCACAGAGGTATCGATGCACAATCATCGTGCCCAAGGGCTGTGGTACGGGGCTTCCTAGTACTCTTCCTTGATTAAAAATTATGGGGGCAGCAGGTGGTGTGGTGGTTAAGGGCACTGGACTCCCACATGGCCGACAGGCAATGTGCGAGAAGATACACGTATAAGAGTCCAGGACCTGGCAGCTTGCTTTCTCACTTTCCCTCTCTCTCATTCTGTCCCTCCCTGGTCAAATTTAAATAAATAAATAAAGTTAAATAAAATAATAATTAAAATTATTTTGGGGGAACAGCGGGTGGTATAGTGGTTAAGGCACTAGACTCCAACATGGTTGACTACAGTTCGAGTCCCAGACCCAGCAGCTTGAAAGTCACTCCAGGCGCATGTGCATGTGTGCCCCAAATCCAAGAGAATGGAAAAAGGATAGGGGTGTGGTCATCTCCCCTGGGGAGTGGGGTGATTTCTCGCTTTTGTCTGTCTCTCTGGCCAATGCATGCGCCCTATAGTAAAATAGCTTAAAAAAAATATAATTTGGGGGCTGGCTGGTGGTGCAGTAGTTAAGGCAGCAGGATCCCACATGGTGACTATGCAGTTCAAGTCCCGAAGGCTTGGTAAATGTACCAAGTGTATATGTGCCCAGAATCCTGAAAGGAGACAAAGATGGAAGAGGTTTTGTGGTGTGACTGTCCTTTTTGGGGAGTGTTTTCTAACATTCCCTCTCTTTCTGTCCAGCACATGTGCCCTCTGGTGAATTAAAAAAAAAACAAAACAAAACTGCTGTGACAGATGGTGAAATCAGGTCACCTCCAGTTCATGAGGGACCACTAAACAATAGAAGAACTCTAAAGACTCAGGACACAAGAAATCACACCAGATATCTTCAAGATGGTCTGTCATATGCATGCATGAAGTTGCTATAGGTTTAAGTAAATTACTCAAGACTGACGTATACCCAGAGCACCAAGTCACTAAAGAGCTATCGTGCCTATACACCGGGCAAGAGCCGCACTGTGGAGCAGCAGTGCCGTTCTCTTGTCTTTGGAGAATATTATGAACACATCCTGACGCCTTTAGAACCGTGAACTTGTTTTTTATAAAGAATTATTTTATTGAATTTTATTTATTTTCTTTATTCATTTTAATTTGACCAGAGAGAGAAAGAGAGAAAGAGAGAGAAAGTGAGAAAAAGAGAGAAAGAGAGAGAAGGTGAGAAGGCAAGCCGCCAAGTCCAGGACTCAAAGCTGTGGTCAGCCATGTGGGAGTCCAGCACCCTTAACCATCACGTTAAATGCCGGTCCCTAGGATTGTGAACATTAAATGTGGATAGAAAAAATAATATGAGACCAGCAGGTGGCATAATGGTTACATTGCTGGACTCCTGCGTAGTCAACTGCAGTTTGAGTCCTGGGCCTGGTGGCTTAAAACTCAAAGCCAGACACGTGTGCATGGGTGCCCTAAGTCCCAAGAGAACAGAGAAGGGATTGTGGTGTGGCCTCCCCCTACCCCGGGTGATTTCTCACTTTCTGTCTGTCTCTCCGGTGAGGACACACACCCTATAGCAAATTATCTCTCTTACAAAAAAAAAAAAAAAAAAAAAATCTTGCTCCAGGATGTTGCAAGTCAGGAGCAATAGGTATAGCCATACCATTCTGTAAATCACAAAATTAAACTAAAACTGTATCTTAACTAGGACTACAAAAAATAATTGTAGGGTTACGGAGGCCCAGGTTCCGATCTCAGCCCAGCTGAACAGACGGGGCAGGTAAGAGCATGCTGGTGACCCTGGCTGGTCTGGCGGCTAGGGTGGGGAGTATCACAGTGTGCTAAGACCCTGTTAAAGGGAATCTTTTTCTCATGAAATAAACAAAACAAAACAAAACAAAACAGTGTGCTAAATTTTACGGGAAAAAGGGATAGATGAAAGGCATATTTGTATTTGCTTAAGAAGCGCCTGTGTTGCCGGGCCAGCGCTTTGAGCTCACAATCCTCCTGCCTCAGCCTCCAGGGCCGCTGAGATTACAGGTGCACGCCAGCATCTGGTTAACTGTAAGAGGCAGCCAGGATAAGATTGAATGGGATGGGGCAATGGCCAAACTTGTTCTAGAACAAACAGAGAAACCTCTCGTTAACTTTAGCATGAATGTTAGTGGATATGCTGGAGGCCTTCTGACCACTCTAGCTGCTAAACCACAATGGCGCTGTGTGACAGGTGGGCAGAAAGTCAGATAAAGGGGCAGCGGGGGCCCAGCTGTGGTGATGTGCTCTGCTAAGATACTGTGTGACCTGAACACCAGGGGCCATCGTGCATGCCTGTAATCTGTATGAATCCAAGAGGCTGAGGCAGGTGTATTGCAAACTGAGGCTGCCTTGGGCAACATGGCACCCTGTCCAAAAAAGAGGTGCCACATGCCTATAATTCCAGCTTGGAGGCTCAGGCCGGAGGATAATAAAAGCAATACCCTGAATTTTTTTTAAATATAAAAACATTAAGTAAATATCTACGGCTTTGTAAACGTCACCAAGATATCAGGCAGACATGGATTCATATAGCTCATTCTCAGGCAAACCTAGGAGGACACGTGCAACATGGTCATTCGAACTCTGGGTTTAAACTCCAGGCACACTTAAGATGCTAGGACTCCACACTCGCTCAATTAAAAACATCACGACTACAGTATTCTGAAAACACAAGTCAGGAGAAACTGAAGGGTCTTTCTTCTAACTTTGGCTATTTAAAAACACTAACATGGGGACCAGCAGTTAGCGTAATGGCTATGTCGCTGGATTCCCACGTAGTCGACCGCAGTTCGTGTCCCAGACCCGGTGGCTTAAAACTCACACCGGGCATGTGTGCGTGTGTGCCCAAGATCCTGAGAGGAGAATGGAGGAGAGGGGATTGCGGCGTGGCCATCCCCCCTGGGGGGTGATTTCCTGCTTTCTGTCTCTCGCTCTGTCTGGTGAGTGCACGCGCCCTATAGCAAAAACCTTTCAAAAAAAAAAAAGGACCCACTAATATGGTGGGACCAGCAGATGGTGTGATGGTGGAGGCGCTGGACTCGCATGTGGCGGAGTGAGCTTTGAGTCCCGGACCTGGTAGCTTGCTTTCCCACTTTCTTGCTCTCTGTTTCTCTGTCTGTCTAGGGTAAGGGCATGTGTCCTATACTAAATGGAAAAATAGTAACGATGATAATTAAAATTAAATCTTTTTTTAAAAAAATGAAAATGGGTAAAACCATGTCTTATAACCTCATTTTCTTTACTTTTTTTTTTTTTTAAAAAAGAACTATTTTATTTATGTATTTACTAATTTTAATTTGACCAGAGAAGAACAAAGCAAGAGAGAAAAAGAGAACAAGCTGCCAGGTGCAGGACTCGAACTGAGGTCAGCCATGTAGGAGTCCAGTACCCTTAACCACCATGCCACCTGCTGCCCCCATCTTTACTTTTTTTTTTTAATGTTTAGGATATTTTATTAAAGTATAAAATTGTTGAGAAATAACGGGAACCAGCAGTTAGCGTAATGGCTATGTCGCTGGACTCCCACGTAGTCGACCGCGGTTTGCGTCCCAGACCCGGTGGCTTAAAACTCATGCCGGGCGCGTGTGCGTGCGTGGCCAAGATCCCAGGAGGAGAATGGAGGAGAAGGGATTGCGGTGTGACCATCCCCTCTGGGGGGTGATTTCTCGCTTTCTGTCTCTATGTCTCTCTCTGTCTGTCTGGCGAGCGCACGCGCCCTATAGCAAAAACCTCTCCAAAAAAAAAAAAATTGTTGAGAAATAAGATAAATAGAAAACCAAAGTAAATATTTACCAAAACACTGATAATACTACTCAAGTCACACACACATAATAATGCAGAGGAGACTTTAAAAGTTTATAAGAGGGGCCAGCAGGTTGCATGGTGTTTAGGGCACTGGACTCCCACATGAGTGACCATGGTTCAGGTCCTGGACCTGACAGCTTGAAAATCACGCTGAGTGTATGTGCATGCATGCCCAGGAAAATGGAAAAAGGACTGTGTGCATAGCCATCCCCCTAGAGGATGATTTCTCACTTTTCCTCTCTCTCCTCAGTGAGTGCACGCGCCCTGTGGCCACAACCCTTAAAAAAAAAAAAAGCCAAGGGGCCAGCAGGTGGTGTGGTGGTTAAAGGCACTGGATTTCCACATGGCCAGCTACAGTTCGAGTCCCAGACCTGGTGGCTTGCTTTCTTGCTTCCTTTTCTCTCTGATTCTCTCTGGTCAAATAAAATAATAATAAAAACAACAAATGGAATTAAATAAATAAGTAATTTTTTTCCAAAAGATTGTCTTTTTTTTTTTTTAATTTCAACTTCATTTAATTTTTTGACCAGATAGGACAGAGTGAGAGAGAGAGAGAGGGAGGGAGGGAGAGAAGGAGGGAGAGAGAGGGAAAGTAAGAAAGCAAGCCGCTAGGTCTGGGACTCGAACCGCAGTCAGCCATGTGAGAGTCCAGTGCCCTTAATCATCACGCCACTTGCCAGACCCAATAAATAATCTTTATTTAAAAAATAATTATTTATTTAATTTTATTTATTCATCCATTTATTTTAATTTGACCAGAGAGAGACAGAGAGAGAGAGAGAGGAAGTGAAAAAGCAAGCCACCAGGTCCAGGACTTGAACTGTGGTCGGCCATGTGGGAGTGTCCAGCGCCTTAACCACCACGCCACCCGCTGGTCCCAATAATCTTAAAAAAAAAAAAAAAAGGCCAAATATGTACACTAAATTGCTTCAGGATGAATATTAAAGATTACAACAAAGGGGCCAGCCAGTGGTGTGGTGTTTACAATAGCTGGATCCCATATGGTCAATTCTGTGGATCAAGTCTTGGGCCAGTAGCCTGAAAATCATGCCGGGTGCATGTGCATGAGTGCATACCCAAAATTCTGAGAGGAGGAAGAAATGAGGAGGGACTGCATGACTCTTCCCATGGGAGAGTATTTTCTCCCTTTCCCTCTCTCCGGCAAGTGCACTGTCCTCTGGCACATTTAAAAGGTTGAAACAAAGGAAATCCTGACAGGTAGGGTAAAAAGGAGACTGATCTCCTAAAGCCAATATTCCAGGTGGATAAACGGTGTTACTGTCTATCCTGCAGGCAAAGTTGTTCATTTTAAGAGAAAAACATTTTGGTAGGTTAAATCATAAGGTAAGCTGATAAAGGAGAAACTGGAATGTGTTATTTAGTCATTCGGAACTTATATAAACCATTTATTTTACTCTTTCACATGTAGATGGCTACAATATAGCAGCTTAACACATTGGGTAAGTAGTTTCTTTCCAGGAGAACAGTATTATTAGAGAGAGACATAGCAAGAATTTAACAACCTACTAGAAAATCTGAGAATAAACAAATCATAATTTAAAAGAGATACACTTTACATGTTTATTCAAAGTTTACATGAAGGACCAGCTAGGTGGTATGGTGGTTAAGGCAGCTGGATACCACATGGCCAATAGTTCTAGTCCTAGACCTGGTAGCTTCAAAAACATACTGGGTGGGTGTGCCTGCACACCCAAAATCTCACAAGGAGGAGAATGGAGAAGGGATTACAGTGTAGCCAGAATGGAGAAGGGATTTCAACCTGGTCATCACCCCCAGGAGGTGATATCTCAACGCCCTCCCCCTTTTCTCCCCCTATAGGGCACGTGCGCTCGCCAGAAAGACAGAGAGAGACAGAGAGACAGAAAACAAGAAATCACCTCCCAGGGAGGATAACCATGCCACAATCCCTTCTACTCCATTCTCCTCTTAGGATCTTGGGCGCGCGCGCGTACACACACACACACACACGCCTGGCTTGAGTTTAAGCCACCAGGTCCGGAACTCAACCACAATGGGAGCTCAGCGACATAGCCATTACACCAACTGCTGGTCCTGAACTTCCCCCTTTCTCTGCTTCTCTCTGGTGAAAGCACAGGCCGTATAGCAAAACTTAAAAAAAAGAAAAAGAAAAAGAAAATTATGTGATAATTTCT
>NW_006204759.1:571088-586614 GCF_000334495.1 Tupaia belangeri chinensis | reverse complement strand
AAAAAATTACCTAGAGGAGGTATCCCTGTAAGTTGCTTTGCTCTGGGACTCATGTCTGCTTCCCTGAGCCAGGGAATAGGAGTAGGGATGGCAAATGTTATGGACTTCCACATGGTTGACTGCGGTTTAAGTCCCAGGCTCTGGACTTAATTCTCTCATGAAGAAATAAACGTTAAAAAAAGAAAAGCTGAAATTCACCCAGAAATTGCCACACCCCACTCTGCCAGTTAAGGAAGAAAAGCAGAAGTTCTGATTTAAAAGTAATTTTATATATTATTTTGGAGCAGGAACCCTGTTACTGTTCTTTCCCATCTGCTCAGTTCACTCTCTAAAATGTGAACCTGGTCACTTACCAATAACGAGACTTGAAGACGATGCAACAAGCAGCTTGATTATAGAAGCATACTTTAAAAAATATTGCTAAAATCTTGTCACAGGGCATGTGCACTTGCCAGAGAAAGAAAAAGAAACAGAGTGAGCAAGAAAAAGAACCTCTAATGGGGCATGGTCACGCCACAATCCCTTCTTCTCCATTTTTCCACCCTATCGGGATTTGGGGAATGCATGCACACACACCCAATAAGTTTTTCAAGCCTCCAGGGCCAGAATTCAAACTGTGTGGTCAGCCATATGGGATCCAGTTCCCTCAACCAACCAGGCCACTAGGCTGCCTCCACTAACAGAAAAATACATTTAATGGGACCAGCAGATGGCATAATGGTTATGTCGCTGGACTTCCACATGGTTGACTGCGGTTTAAGTCCCAGACTTAGCAGCTTGAAACTCACATGGGACATGTGTGTATGCATGTCCAAAATTCCTACAGAGAAAGGATTGTGGCTTGGCCATCCATCCTGGGGGGTGATTTCTTGCTTTCTGTCTCTCCAGCAAGAACACACACGCTATAGCAAAAATCTCTCAAAAAGAGAAAAAAGTATTGGGACCAGCAGTTAGCGTAATGGCTATGTCACCGAACTCCCATGTAATCAACCACAGTTCGAGGCCTGGACCTGGTGGCTTAAACTCACCCTGTGTGTGCCCAAGATCTCGAGAGGAGAATGGAGGAGAAGGGACTGCAGCGTGGCCATCCCCCTTGGAGGGTGATTTCTCACTTTCTATCTCTCTGTCTCTCTCTGTCTTTCCAAAGAAAAAAAAAAAGAGAGAGAGAAAAGCATTAAGGGACCAGCAGATAACATAACGGTTTCATTGCTGGACTCCTACATAGTCGACCACAGTTTGAGTACTGGACCCAATGGTTTAAGACTCATGCTGGGTGTGTGTGGGTGTGTGCTCAAAATCCTGAGAGGAGACTGGAGGAGAAGGGATTATGGCGTGGCCATCCCTCCTGGGAGGTGATTTCTTGCTTTCTGTCTGTGTCTCTGATGAATGCATGCACCCTACAGCAAAAATCTCTAAGAAAGAAAAAAGCATTTAATAATGAGTATTCCCTATATGATTCTGTTTCCAGTGATTAAAACCTGTCAGTTTGGGCCCAGCAGTGGTGGCAGAGACTACAGGGCATCATTGTGCAAAATTGGAACCACAAGTAAGGCCCAGACTTGGATCTGGAATAACCTAAATATGGCAGGCACAGTGATAGAGACCAGTAACCTAGCTAAGTGAGAGGCTGAAGTGAGGGGATCACGACATGGCAAGACACTGTAGAAAGACCTACCTCCTCTGTAAAACAAAGAAACATGCAACAGATACCTATTGTTCTGTAGAACCAAATACAAAGCTAAAAGGAAACAAAAAAACCTTTTTTTCAGGCTGAAGAAATTCATTTTTAAGGAATCGAACATGTTTTTCCTTGTGAGGATTAAAATGATACAAGAAAACTCATCACAGAACAAGGTGTGCAGCAACACGACATGTTAAATCCTTCCCATCTATCTTCTCTGGCTACTCAAAATGCAAAGTAGGGAAATGACAATCAAATCTTTTGGTCCAAGGAAGAAAATCTCTTTAAAAAATGTTTAAAAGTCAAGATGTGCCAGAATAAGTTATTAGAGCAGCATTTTATCATCAGGTGGTAGAAATATTAGTTTTAATTATTAATTAGGATTTATTGAACAATGCTCTCATAAAATCTATATGATTTGTAACACATCAGAATTCCCTCCACCCCCAGGATCTGGAAATAGCTGTCCCAATCTGGAAAATAATTTGTTACTAACCGAATGCAGTCACAGATGAAATGCACCGTTCAGTAAGTGTAGATAACAGCAAGAATTCTCCTCCATCTGGACTAATGATATCTGGATTTCATTTCTAAAACATACCAGCGCATTCAAAGATACAAAGACCTGAAATACACAGATCTTTTTCACCCAGGCCTCTCTGCCTGTACAGGAAACAACCGAGCTGTGAGAGTACTTGTTATGAACAAACACATCAGCCCTCACAGGTATAGGACAGAAATCCAAATGCTTGTTCCACGAGATGTCTTCCATTAACCTGAAGCCTTTGGTTTACGGTGTTTAGCGAACCACTCATCGCTTTTGTCTGCTGCCATTGCCTATGGAGACAAAGGGAATACACATTTACTTCAGGTCTGAAAAAGAAACATCGCAGTGTGCACAATCAAGAAATTCCCATTTCGGGGCCAGCAGGTGGTGTGGTGGTTAAGGCACTGGATACTCCCACGTGGCCAACCACAGTTTGAGTCCCAGACCTGGTAGCTTGCTTTTTCACTTTCTCTCTTCCTCTCTGATCAAATTAAAACAAATGAATGAAAAAAATAAATTAAAAAAAAAAGAAATTCCCATCTAAAGAGTGTTTATCTAGGAAGGCCAGACAGTAGCATAGTGGTAAAAATGCAGCACTCTGCAAGGCAGACCCACTTGGGAAGGTTACCAGTTTGTGTCCAGAGACCTCCCTGAGTATGCCAGGCACAACTGTGCCCTCAATCCAGGCTGTCTGAAACTGGGGGTGGATCACCGTGTAGAGACCCGTCTGTGGTGTTGTATTTCTCTGTCTCACTCATGAAATAAAATAAGTACATAAAGAGTGTTCATCTAGCATAGGGATGTTCAATGTGACAGGAGTGGCTGGTAAGCAGTGAGGTGGATTCTTTTTTTCCCCCCTAAGAGATTTTTTGCTATGGGAATATGCATGCGCTGGACAGACACAGAGAGACAGAAAGCAAAGAATCACCCACTGGAGGGTGGCCACACCACAATCCCTTCTCTTCTAGTCTCCTCTTGGAATTTTGGGTATGCATGTAAATGTGCCCAGCATGAGTTTCAAGCATCTGGGTCTGGGACTCAAACCATGGTTGGCCATATGAAAATCTAAGCATTATTATAACTTATGCCATGTGCTGGTCCGTTTCCCTATTTTCAACTGCAGACACTTCTGTCTCCTTGTTAAAGTAGGTGAGTATTTTTGCACCATTTCTCTGGCCAGTTAGCAGCCTCTTTCCTTTTAGTCTTAATCACTTTGTTAATGGCTCTATTATATCAAATGCCTCAAGACACACATAATTTTTTTTTTTTTTTTTTTTTTTCCATTTGTGTAATAGGTAGGACGTGTGAGCTTGCCGGAGAGATAGAGAGTTAGAAAGCAAGAAATTACCCCCCTGGGGGGATGGCCTTGCCACAGTCCCTTCTCCTCTGTTCTCCCCTTGGGATTCTGAGCACACACGCACACATGCCTGACATGAGGGTATTTTTTTTTTTAGGATTTATTTTTATTTTATTTGTTTATTATTGTTTTTCCATTTGACCAGAGAGAGGGAGAATGAGAAAGTGAGCTGCCAGGTCCAGGACTTGAACTGTGGTCAGCCATGTGGGAATTCGGCGCCTTAACCACCATGTCACATGCCAGCTCCCTGCCTGGCCTGAGTTCTAAGCCATTTGGTCTGGACTGGAACAGCAGTCATCTACGTGGGAGTCTAGCAATGTAACCATTACACACACTTTCTCATGCAAAATAGTTGTGTCCATGTCTGGGTCCTCAGTTATCCTGTATACTCCTCAAAGCTTCAGACCGTGTCTGAGTACCATGGGCACACTTGAGCCTGCCGTAGTACCCAGCTCATAATGAAAACTATAATTTCTAAATGGTACTTCTATACTTGCTTTTTGACTATATAAATGAATGCTTTTCCTTACCAAACAGCTATTTACCAAGTGCTCGATTGCATTAGACAAGAACTTACAAGAAACTCAAGTTCCATTCTTAGGCCCCTCTGCAAGCTCCTCTCAGTGGAGTTGACATATAACATAAGAAGATAAAGGAATTCTGTGGAACCAAAAGATTAGTAGAGGTAGAGCTTCCTTTTTAATTAAGAGGCCTTATGAGTCTAACCAGGTGATAAGAATCACAGCACTTTTCATTCTACCAAAGACTCAAATAAACATTTTTTAAATTTGTTATATGGAGCCAGTAGGTGATATGGTAGTTAAGGAACTAGACTCCAACATGGCTGACTATAGTTCAAATCCTAGACGGGGGCATGAAAATCACTTGGGGCATGTGTGCATACATGTGTGCCCAAAATCCCAAGAGAAGAATGGAGAAGGGATTGTGGAGTGGCCATCCTCACGGGGTGATTTCTCACTTTCCCTTTTTCTTTCTCTCTGTCCTCTGTCTCTCTCTGACAAGCACATATGCCCTATAGCAAAAAAACAAAAAACAAACAAAAAGAGATGTTTACGACTGAGGAGGAGCTGTCAGAGACGAAGATGGCAAGATCTCCGACATCAAAGTAAAAGAGAGATCAAAGGAGAAGAAAATTCATCAATGGCATGAAAAGATTGAGAAGGAAAGAATCTAGCAAGTTTCCTTCATGATAAAATTTATAAAGGCTTTATTTTCTACACAATCCTGCTTTAATGGCTATTAACTGAGCATTTGCCATTATGTTAGCAGTTCACCAAGCTCTATAAACCACACAACAATCACACAGGGTAGACACTCTTACTTTCCCAGTTTCTTTAATTATTTTATTTAACTTTATTTTAATTTGACCAGAGAGGGACAGAGTGAAAGAGAGAGAGGGAAAGTGAGAAAGCAAATTGCCAGGTCCAGGACTTGAACTGCAGTGGGTCAAGTGAGAGTCCAGCACCCTTAACCACTACACCACCTGCCGTCCCGTCCCAATTTCTTTTAAAGAATGATTTTATTTAACTTTATTTTAATTTGACCAGAGAGAGAAAGTGAGAACACAAGCCACTAGGTCTGGGACTTGAACTGTGGTCAGTCATGTGGGAGTCTACCACCTTTAACCACCAAACCACACACTGGCCCCACTTTCCCAATATTTTAGATAAGGAAACTGAAATTCAGAGAATTTAAGTAAATTGTTTAAGGCCAGCCACATAGATATTAAGTGAAAGAACCAGGAGAGATCAATTCATTTTTTAATTATGCAACTAAGTATTCACACAATGTCTACTAAGGATTGGTGTGTGCTGGAAGCTGGGACACTACAATGACTGCTTTGAATGCTGCTGAAAGATCGAGTTCAATGAGAATAGAAAAGTGGTAGCTGGATTTAGCAGGATGGAGGTCACACACGCACTTAACTGAGTAACAAGAGCCCTGAACAAACTGAAGTGTAAATGGGTGGGGAGAAATAGAATAGGTATGTAGACAGATTTTTTTTAAAATGAAATCTGGAGAAAGGCTATGGGGTCAATTAAAAAAAATTTTTTTTGAGATATTTTTGCTTTAGGGCACTTGTGTTCACTGGAGAGAGACAGACAGAAAGAAAGCAAAAAATCACCACCCCAGGGGAAGATGGCCATGACACAATCCCTTCTCCTCTATTCTCTTGGTATCTTGGGCATGCACACACATGTGCCCACTTGAGATTTTTGTTTGTTTGTTTCAAGATTTACTTATTTATAATTTGTTTAATTTTTTTTTGGGGGGGGAAGGTTTTTGCTATAGGGCGAGTACGCTTGCCAGAAAGACAGAGAGAAAGAGAGAGAGAAATCACCCCCAGGAGGGATGGTCACGCCACAGTCCCTTCTCCTCCATTCTCCTCTCAGGATCTTGGGCATGCACACTTGCTCGGCATGAGTTTAAGCCACCAGGTCCGGGACTCGAACTGTAGGTGAATACATGGTAGTCCAGTGACATAGCCATTATGCCAACTGCTAGTCCCTAATTTATTATTATTCTACAACTTTTACCAGACAGTGACAGACAGAAAGGGAGACTGAGAAAGCAAGTCACCAGGTCTAGACTCAAATTGTGGTTGGCCATGTGGGAGTCTAGGGCCTTAAGCGCCACGCCACCTGCCAGTTCCCCCAACTTGAGATTTAAGCTGCTGGGTCTGGGACTCAAACTGCAGTTGACTACGTGGGAGTCCAGTGATGCGACCATTACACCATCTGCTGGTCCCCAAAAAAAGGCTTTTAAAGATGAGAGCTGATGGGGCCAGCTGGTGGTGTGGTAGTGAAGGCATTGGACTCCCACACGGACGACCGTGGTGGAGTCCCAAACCCAGCTGCTTGAAAATCACATTGGGCACACGTGCATGTATAATCAAACTCCCAGAAGAAGAACAGAGGGAAAGGGACTGCCGCATAGCCCTTCCCCTGAGGGGTGAGTTCTCACTTTCCCTCTCTCTGTCTCTCTCTGCTGAGTGCACACACCATATAGGTGTGGGGGGGAACTAAGAAAATAAAACAACAAAGAAAGATGGAGCTACTGGGACCAGCAGTTGGCATAATGGCTATGTCACTGGGCTCCCATGTGGTTGACCATGGTTTTGAGTCCTGGACCCAGTAACTTAAACTCATGCTGGGCATGTGTGCATGCGTGCCCAAGATCCCGAGAGGAGAATGGAGGAGAAGGGATTGCGGCATGGCCATCCCCCCTGGGCGGTGATTCCTCGCTTTCTGTCTCTCTGTCCGAGTGGGCGAATGTGCCCTATAGCGAAAACCCCTCCGAAAAAAAAAAAAAAAAAGAGAAAGATGGAGGAGCTACTGAAATTTGTTATATGCTAATAAGAATTCATTGGCAGGGAAGAGGCTACATGTGTAGAATGGAGAAAAGGTGACCAAAAAAGCTGAAGCAGGGCAAGGGAATGGTATCCAGGCATTTCCACTCCCTGAGCACAGTAAGGCTGCAGACAGGAGCAGCTTCCAAAGGCAGCCTGAGGAGTCCGGTTGAGTGGCATATGGAGGCAATAAAGACATATGTCTCAACAGTCACCCCATGTTAAAAGGACATGGTCGGACAGTACGAGTCCTTCCCTCTGGCACTTGCTCATACACATTTTGTGCCATCCCCCTTAGGCCCACAGTGATAAAAAATTTAGAAGGAAACTC
Source organism: Tupaia belangeri chinensis (assembly GCF_000334495.1). Lineage (NCBI taxonomy): Eukaryota > Metazoa > Chordata > Mammalia > Scandentia > Tupaiidae > Tupaia > Tupaia belangeri. The sequence continues at coordinate 579,328 of NW_006204759.1, read as the reverse complement.
ACATCATCCAACAATTTGCTTCCCTCTGGATCCACCTTAGAAAGCTCTCGAAATGCTTCATCCCCAACAAAGCAAATTTCATGTCCATCCTATACCAATAGAGAGAGAAGAAATTAGGCAAAAATATCTCCACAGCAACACCCGGGACAGCCCGTCTCCATCCTGAGCAGTACTTACAGGGTCGGCCAGGATGACCACTTGAACTGTTGCTTTCCCTGGGGTATCCAGACTCACGAGAGGGGTCAGAATCTTCTGCTTCTCCCTTTTCATCAAATCTTCTAAACCTGGCAACTTGAGGAACAGAGAAGGCAAAGCCAGTAAGGGGTCACTGCTACTCTAACCGCATGTCGTCCTCAGCCCTGGAGAAATATCAGATGGACCAGAAAGAACCCAGGCACCAGTTGCTTGCTTTTATTATCTCAGCCACTCCTGAAACAACTGTTGAACTCGTTACCAAAGCCACAATCAGAATGAACCTGAAGAAGGGAAGGCCAAGGTTCTTAGCGGAGGTGAATTAGCTAGTGAGAGAGCTTAAACAAAAGATTTGGTACCAAACATTACCTCTTTCTGAGGGCAAGAAAAGGCAATTCTTCCAAAAGCTGCTGCATGGTCAACCGCACCTTTAATGCACTGTAGCTCCAGCTTACACTGAAAGGAAATAAGAAAGTGGACCTATTTTTTGGAACAGGTTATATATCCATGTAGTAAAAATATTCAAACACTACTAAGGAGCAGAATAAAAACTAGGTCTCCCTCCTACTCTCACCCCAGAGGCAACTAGTCAGCCGTCTCCTATGTATCCCCTAGACACAATGCATGCATACATCTTTCTTCTTCTTTTCTTTTTTTGGAGAGGTTTTTGCTATAGGGTGCGTGAGCTCGCCAGAAAGACAAAGACAGAGAGACAGAAAGCAAGAAATCATCCCCCAGGGGGGATGGCCAAGCCACAATCCTTTCTCCTCCATTCTCCTCTCGGGATCTTGGGCACCCACGCACACACGCCCAGTATGAGTTTAAGCCACTGGGTCTGGCACTCATACCACGGTCAACCACATGGGAATCCAGCGACATAGTCATTACACCAACTGCTAGTCCCAACACCTTTCTTTTTTATACAAATGGTAGCACAATTGGGACCAGCAGGTGGTGTGGTGGTTAAGGCGCTGGGCTCCCATGTAGTCAACTGTGGTTGAAGTCCTGAACCTCTCCGTTAAAAAAAAAAAACGGTAGCATAATTTACAAATTACTCTGTCCCTTGTTTTCCTCCACTTAGTATTACCACCTTAGTACCTAAAAAACTTGCCTCGGTCTTTTTGATAGCTGTGTTGTAATTCATTCTATGAATGAACCATAAATTATTGAAAGATTCCTCTACTCTGTGGGACACTGAGGTTTTTACCTCTTGCCATTACAGACAATGCTGCAATAGGTAACTCTATACACACTGCCTTTCACAAAGTGTGAGTACAACTGTGAAGCAATTCCGAAGGAGGACTGCTGGATCAAAGTGCAAAACCTAAATCAAACTAGATTTTTTCTTTTTAATGAAAACAAAACATTAAATCTGTTCTTTTTTTTTTTTTTAATTGAGAGTTCACATGAGAGACAGACAGAGACAGAAAGCATCTCCCCCCACTCCATGGGGCCTGGACACACTAAGATCCTTTTTTCTCCAATCTTCAGTCCTACTAGGATTCTAGGCATGTGTGCACACGCCTGGCATGTTTTTCAAGCAGCCATGGCTAGGATGTAAACCCTGGGATTTGGCCACCTGGGGTGCAGTTCCTTCTGAACAGCACTTAAACAATGGACTACAAGGCAGACCCCATGTTCTACACCTTGTCTGCATCTCTTCTGACTCAGCAATTCTCTTTCTAAAAGAATAGATCCCCAAGGGACCAGCTGTTGGTATAATGGCTATGCTGCTGGACTCCCATGTAGCCGACCATGATTTAAGTCCCGGACTCAGTGGCTTAAACTCACGCCGGGCACGTGTGTGTATGTGCTCAAGATCCTGAGAGGAGAATGTAGGAGAAAGGATTGCGGCGTGACCATCCCCCCTGGGGGGTGATTTCTCGTTTTCTGTCTCTCTGTTTCTATCTCTGGTGAGTGCACACGCCCTATAGCAAAAACCTCTCCAAAAAAATAAAAAAAAAAGAATAGATCCCCAAATATAAACAAAGGTGACATTTGGCTAGGAAGGTTATCACTAATTTTTATTTCCTTCTTTCTGTTACCTGTATAAATACGGAATCAATGTGAGGAAACTATGGGACAACTTTCAGGTTAACCTCACTTATGAGACAAACTCAAAACAACAGGTCTTCCTTGCAAAGCCGTTCACCTGGTTATCAGCATAGCCCAGCAAAGCCCTTTGCTTCTCTTCATCTTTTTCATAAATTTTCATTCCTAGTAGATTAGACCAGTAATTCAGGGACTTCTGAAGATCAGACACTGCCAGAGTTACTTTTAATACAGGATCTGTATGATAAAGAAACAGGAATAGACAGGTCAGTTCAAGGGAACAGAATAGAAAGCTAAAAATAGACTCAAGCATCTATAAGAAGTTAGCTTACAATATGAAAGGATTTGTTTTCCTTTTATTTTATTTTATTTTTTTTTTGGAGAGGTTTTTGCTATAGGGCGCGTTGCGCTCGCTAGCAAGACAGAGACAGAGAGAGAGAAAGCAAAAAATCAACCCCTGGGAGGGAAGGCCACGCCACAATCCCCTCTCCTCCATTCTTCTCCTGGCATCTTGGGCACACACACACACACACGCAACTGGCGTGAGTTTAAGTCACCGGGTCTGGGACTCAAACCGCAGCTGACCACACGGGAGTCCAGCAACATAGCCATTACGCTAACTGCTGGTCCCAATAAGAAAGGATTTTAAGATAGCATGAAAGGGCACATCATTCCACAAATGGCACTAAGATAATTGGCTAATCATTTAATGGGAAAAAGTTATACCTTTGAACTAAATGGCAAAATACATTCCTGATGGGTTGGTTGAAGGATTGAATTTAAAGAACGAAACCAAAGAGGTTGGCAAATGGCTTGGTGGATAAAGCACTGAATTTCCACGTGGCTGACTACGGTTTGAGTCCTGGACCTGGTGGCCTACTTTTTCCCTTTCTCTCTCTGGCCAAATTATAAACAACAATAATAATAATGATAATAATAAAGAATTCTTTTAAGAAAAGAAACAAAATGAAACCACTAGGCACAGACGATTATTTAATATAGTCTGGGGATGAAGGCAAATTTTCTTTAAACCTGACAACAGGGGCCAGCAGATGACATGTAATTAAGGCACTGGACTCCCACATAGCCGGTTGTGGTTCAAGTCCTGGACCTAGCGGCTTGCTTTCTCACTCCCTACCCCACTCCTGTCTCTGGTGAGTGCACATAGAAATTTTAAAAATAGTAATAATTATAAATAAAAAGCAAAACATGGCATCAAAGATTTAAAAACTATGAAGAAAAAAACGTCTGCTAGGCTAATTACACAAAATAGAAAACTAGATGGGCCAGCAGATGGCATAGTGATTATGTCACTGGACTCCCACATGGCTGACCACGGTTCGAGTTCTAGACCTGGTGTCTTGAAACTCACACCGAGCACATGTGCATATGTGCCCAAGATCTCAGGAGGAGGATGAAAGAGAAGGGACTGTGGCAAGGCTGTCCCCCCTGGAGGGTGATTTCACACTTTCCCTCTCAGTGTTCCTGTCTCTCTCTCTGGTGACTGCAAGCACCCTAAGGAAAAAGGGAACCAGCAGTTAGCGTAATGGCTATGTCGCTGGACTCCCACATAGTCGACCGCGGTTCGTGTCCCGGACCCGGTGGCTTAAAACTCACGCCGGGCGCGTGTGCATGCGTGCCCAAGATCCCGAGAGGAGAATGGAGGAGAAGGGATTGCGGCGTGACCATCCCCCCTGGGGGGTGATTTCTCGCTTTCTGTCTCTATGTCTCTCTCTGTCTGTCTGGCGAGCGCACGCGCTCTACAGTGAAAATCTCTCCAAAAAAAAAAAAAAAACAAACTTAAAAGAAAACAACCAGAAAAAGGATAACAACCAGGCCAGTATGTGACATGACGGTTAAAGGCAGCTGGATCCCACATGGCTGACCCCGCAGCTAACAATACATGACCTGGTAGCTTAAAAAACATGCCAGCTGTGTGTATGTGTGTGTGTATGTGTGTGTGTGTGTGTGTGTGTCCTACAACAGTCAAGATGAGAATGGAGAAGAGAGTAGTCTGGCCATCCCATCCTTGGGAGGTGATTTCTCACTCTCTCTTTCTCTGATGAGTGTGCATGTACTTATCGCAAAACTAAAATAGGGGCCGGAACATGGCATGGTGGTTAAAGTGCTGGACTCTCATGTGGCTGACTGCAGTTCAAGTTCCAGACCTGGTAGCTTGCTTTCTCACTTTCTCTGTGTCTCTCTCCGATCAAACTGGAAAATAATAATAATAATGATAAATAAAATAATTCTTAAAAGCAAAAAACAGAATGAAAACTAAAAATAGTAAAACCAAAATTAAGAATCAACAGGCCCAGCCATAGTAGCATGTATGAGACACTGTTGGTCTGGCTAAGGCCACATGGGAGGCTCAGGTTCAATTCCTGCCCCACTGTAAAAAAAGCCAGCACACACACCTGTAGTCCGAGCTGCTTTGGGAGGCTGCAGCAGGAGAATCAGGAGCTCACAGCATGGGCAACAGAGGCACGCCCTGTTCTTCTTTTTTTTTTTTAATATTTTTAAAAATAATTATTTATTTATTTTTATTTATTCATTCATTTATTTTAATTTGACCAGAGAGAGACACACACAGAGAGAAAGAGAGTGGGAAAGTGAGAAAGCAAGCCACTAGGTTCAAGACTCAAACCGTGGTCGGCCATGTGGGAATGTCCAGTGCTTTAACTACCACACCACCTGCTAATCCCACCCTGTTCAGTTTTTTTTTAAAGAGAGACTTTTCCTACAGAGCACGTGCACTCACAGGAGAGACAGAGGGACAGAAAACAAGAAATCCCCCCCCCCCAAGGGGGATGGCCACACCACAATCCCTTTTCCTCCATTCTCCTCTTTGGGCACAGATGCACACATGCCCATCATGAGTTTTAAGCCACTGGGTCTGGGACGCAAACTGCAGTGGACTACATGGGAGTCCAGCAACATAACCATTAAACCATATGCTGGTCATGGGATACCCTGTTTAAAGGGTCCAAGTGTAGGGATGCATACCTGTCGTCCAGGCAACTTGAGACACGCTGAAGGAGGAGGATAACGACATGGTCAGACCCTGGGGAAAATATGGCCCCCGCTCAACATGCAAACAAATTTTTCCAACATATAGTGCAAAGAGTTCTTAATATTTAAGTCATCTTTGAACATTAATAGGATGGGGGCCAGCAGGTGGCATGCTGGATAAGGGTACTGGACTCCTACATGGTCAACTGTGGTTTTAGTCCTGGACTTGCAGCTTTCTGTCTCTCTCTCTTTCTCTCTCTCTGTCCCTTTCTGGTAGGAGAGAGAAAGAGAGAGAGAGAGAGAGAAAGGGAGGAAAGAAGTTTTAATATGATGACGAGCCTAGAAAACAGGCAAATGGCACAAAGCAGTAATCCATAAAAGGAGGAAGTGGAATAGTCAAAAAGATTCAGCCTCACAATAAAAAAATGAAAGAAAAACAAAAATTAGAATTAAAATAAGACATTTTGCTATTTACTTGACTAATATTGGGGTGTCAGAAAAGTCCTAACATTTTTTTCTATGCAAAAATGCATCACGACTTTTCTGACAACCCAATAATTTAAAAGTTAACAATTAAAAGTCAACACTCGGAATGGTATTAGTTTTGGCAGTTGGTGGCATGACGGTTAGCGGGCCTGGATCCCACATGGTCAACTACACAATTTGAGTCCTGACCCGGCTTGAGAATCAGATGGGGTCACATGTGCATAAGTGTTCAACGTCCCAAAAGGAGAGATGAAAGAGGATTGTGGTGTCACCATGCCCCATGGGGGGACGGTGTTTTCTCACTTTCAGTCCCTTTCCATTGAACTTACATGCCCTTGAGCAAATCACCAAAAGCAAAAGCAAAACAAAACAAAAAGAAAAGAGTATTAGCACCGGGGCACTACAACCAGAACACTGGAAGACTAGATAGTAGAACCTTCCTGGGCAACAATTTGACAGAATGAATCGAAAGCTTTAACAATGTCCATTGCTTTTGAAAGAGCAAGTCTATTTTCAGCAATTCAAAAAGCAATTGTGGATGTATAAAGGGCTTTCATCACAAAGACATTTGTCACAGTGTTACTAAGAACAATGAAACACTAAGAACATAAATATCCAACAATAGAGAACTGTTTATCTTCCTACAATGTAATAATACAATGGAATTCCCGAGAAAATGAAGGAATATATGTACTTAGTTATTTTTTTAAGAAATTTGGCACACTCGGAAAGTAAGAGACAGAAACAGTGAGAAGGAAAGTGAAAAATCACCATCCCTTCTCCTTTGATTCTCCTTCTGGGATCTTGGCCACTCATGTACATGTACCAAGTGGGAATTTTAACCCACCAGATTTGGGACTTGAACCATGGTCAGTCATGTTGGAGTCCAGCAACATAACCTTTCTATCACCTAACATATTTATTTATAAATATATTTATTTTACACACACACACTTTTTTTTCTTTTTAAAATAAAAGATTAGGAATATATACTCAAAAATTAACACTGGATATATGGGTACTGTTTTTGTTCTCTGTCTCTCTCTCTTTTCTTTTTTTCCCTTGTGCTTATCTATTTGTCTTTTTAAAAAACCCTATTATTGAAACCAGAAGATGACACAATGGTTATGTCACTGAGACTCCCACGTAATAGACCGCAGTTGAAGTCCCAGACCCGGCGGCTTAAATCTCATGCCAGATGTGTGTGTGTGTGTGTGTGTGTGTGTGTGTGTGTGTGTACGCACGCCCAAAATCCTGAGAGGGACTGCAGAGTGACCATTCCCCCTGGGAGAGATTTCTTGCTTTCTGTCTCTCTGTGTCTCCAGTGAGCCCACACACCCTATAGCAAAAACCTCTCTAAGACAAAATGTAAAACATCCTACTTGTAAGAAGAATACAAATGATATTAAAACAGGGAACATGACTGGAAACTTTTTATACTGCAAGTGGCTTTCTTTTCTTTATTTTTTTCTTTGCTAAAGGGCTTGTCTGCTCCCCAGACAGAGAGACAGGAGAGAAAGCACTAGTCATAGAGAAGACACACTGCAATCTCTTCTCCACCTCTCCCTCCTTTCAGGATTTTGGGCTCACATGTGCCCAACATGTTTCTCGAGTTGCTGGGTCCAAAATGTGAGCGATTGTGTCAACCATGGGGGACCCAGCTGCCTTGACCACCAGGCCATGGAGCTGGCCCATAAATTACTTTTTATCTTATTTTTTTTAAGAGAGATTTTTGCTATAGGGTACATGTGCCACCAGGTCCAGGACTCACACCACAGTTGATTTCGTGGGAGTCTAGCAATGTAATCTTTACGCCATCTGCTCGTCCCCCATAAACGACTTTCTGAAGAGCTACTCCACGTCCCCATCTGCCTGTGATAAATGCAGCACTTTTTCCTTTGGTTTTCACTGCCTCAGTCCCATTTGCTGGGACAGCAACACCATGACTAAAGCAAGGGTTTCTCACAGGCGCCTCCGCCTGGCAGACTTTATTTCGGTTTTCATCATTCATTTCAAAATCAGTAAACCCCAGTTGACTCAGATCCTGAAGATACTGGGAAAAGAACGGAACATGTCGGCGAAACTACACAGGAGAATGAGTCAAAGGAGGAATGGACGGATGCCAGCTAGCCTGGCAGGTCTGACTATAGTACCCACCAGAAACCGACACCCACAAAGCATTACCATTCCAAAAACAGAAGCATTTTAGAATTGGGGGGGTATGGTACGTACTAAAATAACACTAAGACTAGAGAAAAAAATGTTCCGGTGCAGGCTGAGGTGTGGTGGTTAGAGGGCTGGATCCCACGGGACCAACCTGTCCAGACTCTGGAGCTTGAGAAACACGCTGAGAAGGGATTGAGGCGGGACCATGCGCCACAGGGGGAACTTTCTTGCTATCCCTGCCCCTCACCTCTTCTCTCTCTTGTGAGCGCACACAGCCTCTGTCAAAAATTAAAGTGAAGGGAAGGACCAGCAGATGGCGTAATGGTTACATT
>NW_006204759.1:566352-569518 GCF_000334495.1 Tupaia belangeri chinensis | reverse complement strand
TGTGTGTGTGTGTGTGTGTGTGTGTGTGTGTGTGTGTGTACGCACGCCCAAAATCCTGAGAGGGACTGCAGAGTGACCATTCCCCCTGGGAGAGATTTCTTGCTTTCTGTCTCTCTGTGTCTCCAGTGAGCCCACACACCCTATAGCAAAAACCTCTCTAAGACAAAATGTAAAACATCCTACTTGTAAGAAGAATACAAATGATATTAAAACAGGGAACATGACTGGAAACTTTTTATACTGCAAGTGGCTTTCTTTTCTTTATTTTTTTCTTTGCTAAAGGGCTTGTCTGCTCCCCAGACAGAGAGACAGGAGAGAAAGCACTAGTCATAGAGAAGACACACTGCAATCTCTTCTCCACCTCTCCCTCCTTTCAGGATTTTGGGCTCACATGTGCCCAACATGTTTCTCGAGTTGCTGGGTCCAAAATGTGAGCGATTGTGTCAACCATGGGGGACCCAGCTGCCTTGACCACCAGGCCATGGAGCTGGCCCATAAATTACTTTTTATCTTATTTTTTTTAAGAGAGATTTTTGCTATAGGGTACATGTGCCACCAGGTCCAGGACTCACACCACAGTCGATTTCGTGGGAGTCTAGCAATGTAATCTTTACGCCATCTGCTCGTCCCCCATAAACGACTTTCTGAAGAGCTACTCCACGTCCCCATCTGCCTGTGATAAATGCAGCACTTTTTCCTTTGGTTTTCACTGCCTCAGTCCCATTTGCTGGGACAGCAACACCATGACTAAAGCAAGGGTTTCTCACAGGCGCCTCCGCCTGGCAGACTTTATTTCGGTTTTCATCATTCATTTCAAAATCAGTAAACCCCAGTTGACTCAGATCCTGAAGATACTGGGAAAAGAACGGAACATGTCGGCGAAACTACACAGGAGAATGAGTCAAAGGAGGAATGGACGGATGCCAGCTAGCCTGGCAGGTCTGACTATAGTACCCACCAGAAACCGACACCCACAAAGCATTACCATTCCAAAAACAGAAGCATTTTAGAATTGGGGGGGTATGGTACGTACTAAAATAACACTAAGACTAGAGAAAAAAATGTTCCGGTGCAGGCTGAGGTGTGGTGGTTAGAGGGCTGGATCCCACGGGACCAACCTGTCCAGACTCTGGAGCTTGAGAAACACGCTGAGAAGGGATTGAGGCGGGACCATGCGCCACAGGGGGAACTTTCTTGCTATCCCTGCCCCTCACCTCTTCTCTCTCTTGTGAGCGCACACAGCCTCTGTCAAAAATTAAAGTGAAGGGAAGGACCAGCAGATGGCGTAATGGTTACATTGCTGGACTCCACATAGCTGACTGCAGTTAGAGTCCTGGGCTCGGTAGCTTCAAACGCACACCAGGCACATATCCAAAATCCCAAGAGAAGAATGGAGGAGAAGGGATTGAAGTGTGGTCATTCCCCTGAGGGCTAATTTCTCACTCTCTGTCTCTCTGTTTCTCTCTGTCTCCAGTGAGCACTTGTGCCCTATAGCAAAAAATCTCACAGAAAAAATTTTAAAAATGAAGGGAAGGGAAAAGAAAAGGAAAGGGTAGGGAAAAACAAAGAAATGAGGCCAGCAGGTGGTATGGTGGTTGAGGTGCTGGACTGCCACACAGTCAACCACCATTCGAGTCCCAGACCTGGTGGCCTGCTTCCTCTCTCTCTCTCTTCAGGTTGAATAACAAATAAATACTTTATTTAAAAAGAAAGAAAGAAAGAAATGTGATGCATTTGAATGTGCTGGTTAAGGTGACTGGATCTCACATGGCCAACAGTGTGGCTCGAATCCCACATCTGACGGTTTGAAAAACATGCCAGCGTGTAGTGGTGGTGTAGTGGTTGAGGCGCTGGGCATTCCCACATGGCTGACCACACTTTAAGTCTTGGACCTGGTAGCTCGCTTTCTCATTTTCCCTCTCCCTGTGTCTATCTTTCTCTGGTCAAATGAAAATAATTGAATGAATAAATAAAATGAAATCATTCTTTAAAAAAACAAAAACAAAACCATGTCAGAGGCATGCCCAAAATCCTGAGAGGAAAGAGAAATGGAGTGGGGATTGTGCTGTGACCATTCCTCATGGGGGGTGCTTATCACTTTCCCTCTCTCATTCCGCCTCTCCACAGTGAGGATAGGTGCCCTCTGGCAAAGTTAAAAATAAAAACAAAAGGATCACGGAGTTAGGTAAAGGAGTTAAGTTTTAAAATCAGCATATAAATCAACAGTTACTCAACAAAAATAACCACAAAACTCCCTTAGGTCCTCAGTGAAGTACAGAAAGGCCACCTCTCAATAATCCCCACACAGCCAATCTAACCTCCCACACTGGCACAGACTGGTCTTTTGCTGAACACCAGGAAAAAACACAAACAGCATTGAACACTGTAATCTGACTCAGCACGCGGGGCCTTTGAGAGCCGAGGCAGGTTGGTGGAGGGAAAGGAATTTATATGGCTCCCATCACAGGTCCACGCACAGACATTCACGGCACTCCCTGCCACCAACCTCTTACTTCATTTCGTCTGGGCACAGTAAATAGCTGAATTTGCAGGAATGAACACTTACGATAAGGCTGACTTTGTCATAAACAAAACACGGCCTGCCATGTTGCTCCCTCGTTGCGTGGAGCGGTTAGTGTGGTGGGCTCCTCACGTCCACTCCACCCCTTACTGGGGCATACCAGTATCACAGTCTCAGGAACCGCCCTCAGTTCAAGGGGCATTGCTACTAACTGGTTTAGGGGTTCTCTTCAGGAGAAGACACAGTGCATAAAATCTGACCAGCAAGTTTTCTGAAATAGTCTAGGAAATCTGTGCTCTGCTTTTCTTTCCTTTTTTTGGTTAAGGTTTGGCCACAGGGCATGTGTGCTCACCAGAGAGAGATAGACTGTGATAAATAACCTCCCCCAGGGGGATGGCCATGCTGCAGTCCCTTCCCCTGCATTCTCTTCTCAGGTTTTTGAGCACACATGCACACATGGTATGTCTTCCAAGCTGCTGGTCCTGGAATCAAACCAGAGTTGGCCATGTGGGATCCAGAGCATCAGTCAATATGCCACCTACGGGCCCAGGTTTGCTCTACTTTTAAAAAGGGCAGTAAGAAGTCAAGTCTCGGGACCAGCAGATGGTGTAAGGGCTATGTTGCTGGACTCCCATGTAGTTGGCT
>NW_006204759.1:548461-566310 GCF_000334495.1 Tupaia belangeri chinensis | reverse complement strand
GTGTGTGTGTGTGTGTGTGTGTGTGTGTGTGTGTCCAAGATCCCAAGGAAAATGGAGGAAAAGGGATTATGGCGTGGCCATCCCCCCTGGGGGGTGACTTCTTGCTTTCTGTCTCTCTGTCTCTGTCTTTCTGGCAAGCACACACGCACTATAGCAAAAACCTCTCAAAAAAAAAAAAAAAAAGCCAAGTCTCTCCCTCCTCCAGCAGATGTGAATGTAGGAGCACATTCCCAGACATTACTGGCAGCCACCCTACAAGCATGAGGGACTACATCTAGGAGACGGACACTGAGGACAATGAGCACAGAAGACAGTTCTTGATGCTATTGCTGAGCTGCTCAATCAACTAACCCTGAAATCTTTCCTACCTACAGAATGCACGCTCTGTGGGCTAGAAAATGTCTTTGGGACCAGCAGGTGGCGTGGTGCTTAAGGTACTAGATTCTCATACAGCTGACTGTAGTTCGAGTTCTGGACCCTGCTGCTTGAAAATCACACAAGGTGTTTGTGTGTGTCCAAAATTCCAGGAGGAAAATGGAGAAGGGGTTGCAGTATGGCCATCCTCCCTGGGAGGTGATTTCTTCCTTTCCCTCTCTCTGTCTCTGTCTCTCTTTCTCTGGTGGTATATATACCTTATAGCAAAAGAAAAAGTTTTTTTTTTTTTTTGAGCTGAAAGAATCCTAAGCAGACACAATGCCTGTAGAACTGAATCACTCTAGATCCCGGTAGCTATATAGTAGGGTTCTAATAAGAAAAGATAATTTCTCAGAGAGCAGGTACAAAACCACTCCCTTAGAAAGGACATGTCATGTCAATATACAAAGACTCTACAATAGAAGAAAAGTCCTACTCCTTCTCTCCTTCCACCACAAACACTCTGAGACAGGCTCTTACCAGCCCTGATACGATTACCTGACTGTGGTAGGTTGCGATCCTGCAAATAGAACTTATATCCTCCTGGAGCTTCAGTTTCGAAAACACCTTCTGCAACTTCAGTGAGCGGCCACTGCAGCTTCCTGGCATTGCTGACAGCCTGGCTGGATGCGAGTGTGACGCCCTGTGACAAACAACATCACCAGCATATATAACTCACATCATCTTTAACAGAATAAGATAATATAAACCAAAATCCCATTGCCTTTAGGTCAAATCGCTCAAGATGTATTTGGCATTCACAACTTTCTTCCAGTGATTTTAATAGTAGGGTTTTGGTTGCTTCCTCCCACAGATTCAAATCTTCATAAATCATAGGACAGACATTAAAATTCATTTAGCACTAAAGATAACCTCTTCTAATTTAAAAGATTCAGCCAGAGTGGGAGCAAGGTGGTGTTACTGTGGTGATTCAGCACTTTAGAAGGCTGATCCGAATGGGAAGGATGTTTCCAGGTTCATGTCCAGAGACCTTTAAATATGCAGGCACACATGTGTTCATGACCTGGGGCTGGCTGACACCGGGGCTGGCCTGTGGCATGAAGACCCTGTTGGGGTGCTTGTTTTTCTGTCTCTCTTGCTCATGGGAAGAAGAAGTAAATAAAAAGTTTCACTCAGAGAAATCTTGATACTGGCCTAAAGCTACTTGAGATGATTTGCTTTAATTTTTGCTTAAAATTTTTTTAAAAAGTTACTTATGGGACCAGCAGTTGCCATAAGGGCTATGTCGCTGGGCTCCCACGTAGTCGACTGTGGTTTGTGTCCCGGACCCAGTGGCTTAAACTCACACCGGGTGCGTGTGCGTGTGTGTCCAAGATCCTGAGAGGAGAATGGAGGAGAAGGGATTGCGGTGTGGCCATCCCCCCTGGGGGGTGATTTCTCGCTTTCTGTCTCTCTGTCTCTCTCTGTCTTTCTGGCGAGCACACGCGCCCTATAGCAAAAAACTCTCAAAAAAAAAAAAAGTTACTTATTTATTTTACCTCCAACAGGGTCTATTTGCCATAATCTACAGTGGATTTAGCAGGCCCCAGATCGAGGTCTTGCACATGCCTAGCTTACACAAGTAGGTCTCAGGACATAAACCCAGAACTTTGCTATGTGGATCAGTCTCACAGAGTCACGCTTTACCACAGCTCCACTGTCTAGCCCTCTGTTTTTGCTCTGTAAACAAACTATCAAGGCATTCCTTATATTGAATCACAGTACCTTCTCTCATCTGAAGTTTCGGTTACCCAGGGTCAACTGCGATTTGAAAACAAGGGAGTAGTGTACAGTAAGATATGTTGAGAGACCACATTAATAAAACTTTTATTGCAGTACACTGTTCATTTTTAAAGAATTATTTAACTTTACTTATTTACTTATTTATTTTTAAAATTTGACCAGAGAGGGACAGAGTGACAGAGTAGGAGCAAGAAAAAGTGAGAAAGCAAGCCACCAGGTCCAGAACTCGAACCACAGTTAGCCACGTGGGAGTCCAGTGCCCTTAATCACCACACCACACTACCTGCTGGCCTCTGTTATATTTTATTACTAGCTATTATCGTTAATCTACTATGCCTAATTTATAAATTCAACTTTATCATAGTTATGTACATACAAGAAAAAAATACACTGGGTTATCGGAAAAGTCATGACGCATTTTCACATAGGAAAACACACCATGATTTTTCTGACGACCTACCAGTATTTATAGGGATCGAGGCCAGCAGGTGGCATGATGGTTAAAGGTGCTGGACTCCCACAGGGCCAACTGTGGTTCATGTCAGCTTGCTTTCTCACTGTCTCTCTGGTCAAAGTAAAAAAAAAAAAATAAGTAAATAAATACATGAATACATGAACAAGTAAATAAAGTTAAATAAAATAACCCTTAAAAAAATAGTGTTTATAGGGATTAGCACTATCCATGGTTTCAGGCATCTATTGGGGATCTTGGCATCATCTCCCGTGGATCAGCCCCCAATTTTCAACAACTCTTCATTTCACTCACAGTTAGTGTACAGTGGCCTAAAAGGCCCAACACAATTCGATCCCATCTCCTACCACTTTTTCCTCATCTTCTCTACTCCAACCACTGGCTCCCGTCCATTTTCTTGACCAGGCCAGGTGCTGCTTGAGGGCTTCTGCACAGGATGTCCTATCTACCCAGAAGGCCCTTTCCCGGATATCCATATTACTAACTCCCTTATCTCCTTCGAACCTTTGTTCAAATGCTACCTCTTCACTGATAGACACACTTACACACTACTTAAAATTAAAAACAGTCACTGTCCTAGCCAAAAGTTTGCTGGAACAAAGTTATATTTACCATGAAGTCGTTGCCAAGCTTGTAGTCTCCGATGCCATAATTGTAAGTCAGTTCTGCAACAAAATGATCATCCTCAGGCCCAAATCCCACCATTGTTTTACTCCATTTCCCATCGTAAGGCCTAGAAAAAGAAAAGCAAGGGAACCCTGTGACCACAGGCATAATCTATCAGGCCTCCCCCATAGACTATGGCATAGAGAAGCAACCAGACCCTTCTGGTCCTGTAGTATTCATAAGGATGATGGTCCAGCCTCAAGGTGCCAGTGAATGATACTGGAGCCACATGGGATGGTCCAGGGTTCGAATCCCAAGTCAACTGAAAATCCCAGGCTTGGGGGAAGATTGTGGCATGGCAAGAACCTCATGGGGGGGGAGGCTGTCTCTGTCTTGTCCTCATGAAATGAATAAATAAACCTTAAAAAAAAAAATAAAAAGAAGAGCTCACATGGTGCTGAGAGAGCTATGGACAGTGCTCATGGGTGCCAACTACAAGCTCCAAAGACCATCTGTTAGTACTTACTAACAGGGTGAGGCACCTAGATAGCCTCAGCCTGGTACTGCTCACCACAAAGACCAAGTGACTGGAGCTTAAACTTTCAGATCCACTCACTTTTGGGAAATGAGGGGGAAGGGAGAGCTGGAGATTAATCTCTATTAATCTGTATAAAAGCTCTTAAATAAGATTTGATGAGCTTCCAGGCTGCTGAACACACAGAGACACTGGGAGGGTATTATATTCAGAAAGGGAATAGAAGTTCCATGTTCTCCACCACACTTTACTCGGAATCTCTTCCACCTGGCTTGCCAGAGATAGAGATAGAGATAGGAAACCAGAAATCACACCCCAGTGGGAATGACCACATCACAATCCCTCCTTCTCTTCCAGTATCCTCTTGGGATTTTGGGCACACATGCACACATGCCCATTGTGAGTTTTAAGCCATCAGGCCTGGGACTCGAACTGTGTTTGACTACATGGGAGTCCAGCGATGTAACCATTGCACCATCTGCTGGTTCCAGTCTTTTTTTTTTTTTAACAGAGATTTTTGCTATACAGAGTGTGCACTTGCCAGATAGAGAGATAGAAAGCGAGAAATGACCCCCCCCAAGTGGGGGTGATGGCCATGCCACAATCCCTTCTCCTCCATTCTCCTCTCAGGATCTTGGGTGTGCATGTGCACAAGCCCGGTGTGAGTTTGAAGCCCCTGGGTCTGGGACTCGAACCACAGGAAACTATGTGGGAGTACAGCAATGTAACCATTACACCATCTGCTGGTTCCAGTAGTTCCCTGAGTTCTTTGAGCCATTCTAGAAAACTACTTCATTAAGAAAGGGGTTATGGGAACCCCCAATTTTTAACAGTGGTCAGAAATACCAGAGGCCATGGCTGGCCACCACTGGGATGGTGGTTAAGGTGGCTGGATCCCACATGGCTGACCATGTGGTCCCAAACCTGGTGGCCTGAGAGAGACACACCAGGAGCATGTGCAGGCATCCCCCAAGTCCTGAAAGGAAGGAGAAATTAAGGGACTTTGGCATGCCCATGATCCACAGGAGTTGCTTTCTCACTTTTTCTGTCTCTAGTGAGCACACATGCCCTTTGACAAATTAAAACAAACAAAAATAACCCAGAGGCCTGGACTTGTGATTAGCATCGAAAGCAGGGGCAGTTCTATGGGACATAAGCCCTTAACTTGTTAGATCCGACATCAACTCCAAGTGCTTAAAGTCAGAATTGAATAAAATCTTAGGACGCTCAGGAGTATTTGGAGAACTAGAGAAGTGCTCAGTGTATCAGAAGTGTTATATGAGAGGGTGGGAGACAGGGTACGTTTCCCTAGTATTTGTGAAGTTGCCCTCCTAATTTACTCCCTCCTAATTCACTGCCCAATACTCACTTAGAGAAACTGCCTTCTGTATTCCTGGGGTATTCTGCACCTAAAGGAGATTTTAAGATATAAGGTGTCATACCCATTACAGGAAGCTTTGCAGCCTTCTTCAAATTCCTCATGTCGCAGAACCTGGTAAGGGAATTAAATTGAATTGCTAAGTTTTAGTAGTATATTTACCACAAACTAAAAGATCAAAACACAGACATTATGATCTATTAGCTTTATTTATTTTAAAAATGGGCTTTATACCATTCCCAGGCTAGAAGTGGTAGCAGTTTGACATCAAGGCTCAGACTGCCATGCAAGTTGTGAAACCTACTGAGATTGGGAAGTAGAGCAGTGCAGTGGAGACAGTGCCTTCAGCATTAGAAAAGTCTCGTCTGCCGTTCTGGCGGCCACTTGTAGTTGTGTGACTCCGAGTAAGTTGCTTGTCGTCTGAGTCTCAGTCTCTTAGTACGCTGGTAAAAACGAGTAACTTCCTAAAGTATCTAACGTAGGTTCTCAATGTCTCAGGTTCTGTTTTCTTTTCTGATTCCCTCTACTACTGCTTCAGTTCAAATGCCCATTGTTTCCCTCAAAGACTATTAAACATTATCCCTGTTAATCTCCTTTCATAATATAATATCACCTGTCCCTAGGGCCAGCAAGTGGTGTAGTGTTTAAGGAACTGGACTCCATATGGCTGACTGCAGTTTGAGTCCTAGACCTGACGGCTTTTATTTTAAAAATGGGCTTTATACCATTCCCAGGCTAGAAGTGGTAGCAGTTTGACATCAAGGCTCAGACTGCCATGCAAGTTGTGAAACCTACTGAGATTGGGAAGTAGAGCAGTGCAGTGGAGACAGTGCCTTCAGCATTAGAAAAGTCTCGTCTGCCGTTCTGGCGGCCACTTGTAGTTGTGTGACTCCGAGTAAGTTGCTTGTCGTCTGAGTCTCAGTCTCTTAGTACGCTGGTAAAAACGAGTAACTTCCTAAAGTATCTAACGTAGGTTCTCAATGTCTCAGGTTCTGTTTTCTTTTCTGATTCCCTCTACTACTGCTTCAGTTCAAATGCCCATTGTTTCCCTCAAAGACTATTAAACATTATCCCTGTTAATCTCCTTTCATAATATAATATCACCTGTCCCTAGGGCCAGCAAGTGGTGTAGTGTTTAAGGAACTGGACTCCATATGGCTGACTGCAGTTTGAGTCCTAGACCTGACGGCTTGAAAATCACACAGGGCATATGTGTGTGCATACCCCAGATCCCAGGAGAATGGACAAAAAGGGGCTGTGGCATGGTCATCTCCTCTTCAGGGTGATTTCTCACTTTTCTTCTCATTTCTCTCTCCGGTGAGTACACATGTCCTATAGTAAAAACCTTAAAAAAATTATGTCCCTAAAGTATTGATTATATCACTATCTTCTTCAAAAATAGAAGTGAGCTGCCTATGCACTGCTGCATAAATTCCAAATTAGCACAGTAATTAATACTTAGAGAACACATACTATCTATGTGTCAAAAACTATCTGTATAATAGCATATTATATATAATACATCTTTACAATAAACTTGGCCTACTAAGAAAATATTAAGGGAAAACTGTGTGTTCTGTTTCTAGCACTTACAACAAATTCTGACTTCCATTACTTAGCTGTGTACAAATCAAATTCCTGCCCCTACCCCATTCCAGACCATAATCTCAAAGCAAGGAGACACCAAGGTTGCTTGTACCTTTGTCACCAAAGCTTAACATAGTACCTTGAAATATAGCAGAGATTTCAAAAAATGACGATTCAGATAACCCTCTGCACTTCCCATATTCAGCACTATCTCTAAACTACATTTAATTTAAACTTGCATTTCTCAAGCCCTCTTGGCTGGTGTGTTCCCCACATCCTTGGCTTATCAGACGTTCCCCCAATAACTTCCACCTGTACTTTCTGCCAAGTGCGGCCGCCCCCAGCCCCCGAAGAATTACAGCTGCTTAGGACAGGAGAGAGAACGCTTCAGGGTGCTGAAGAGAAGAATGGGTTCTGACCTCATACTTAGATCTGGACTAACCAGCCCTGATAAAAGCAGAAGTTTGAATATGTTGATGATCTAAACGGAAAGGCTCCAAACCGGAAGAGACTTGAGTTATTAACTGGAAGATTATTACATAACTTTTGGTTTGTTTGCTGCCTTCCTTACGAGACCGTAAGCTCCGCCACGGCAGGAGCTCGGTAATTATTTCTGAATGAATGAACGTGAGTAGGAAAATACCTAGTAATAGTAAGGGTTGGCCCCCTTTCAAAGACCTCGCACCCTGCCTAGCGACTCGCAACGCTTCCTGAAGCTGAACACTACGCAGGGCGAACGGGGAGTCCCGGGCCTAAGGCCAGACACCCTCTGGACACCCAGAGGCTGAGGTTCACGACACACCCATTTCTCCCTGCCCTCCGCAGAAGCAGCTCAGCCTCCCGTCCCAACCTCGCGCGCCAGACCCTGTCGGCCCCAGCCTGCACCTTCATGCCCAGAACATCCCGATAAAAACGCGCCGTCTGGAAGCGGTTTCCCACTTTGAATACGAAGTGCAAAGCTCTGCGAGCAGCCATGTCGCGGCACCGCAGTCACATGCCGACAGCGCCCTCCCCTTACGCAAAGAGCTAGTGACGTCACTAGGCGCCGCCGGCGCGCTTTCGTGACGGAGCCTATTGCACCCGAAAGATGGCGGCGCTGGGGAAGAGCATGCGGTGTGCAGGGCAGCCGTTGCTGCCGGTGATCCAGACGTGGGATCTTGACCCACGGCGCTGGGTGCGGGCTCTGCGACGGAGTCCTGTGAAGGTGGTGCTCCCGTCGGGACAGGTGGTGGAGCGGAAGCGCGCTCCTGAGAAGCAGCCCAGCAAGACGGCGTCTGAAGACCGTCTCCACCAGCAGCGACAGAAGCAGCCGCCTCAGGTGTCCCCATCCCAGACGCCCAGCACCTGGGAAGAAACAGGGCTTCGCTACGATAAGGCTTATCCCGGGGATAAGCGGCTGAGGTGATTTGTTCCTGACGCTTGTCGCGTCTTCGCGTTCCCTTCGGCCTCACCGCGGGACCTTAGCGTCGTTCTCCAGTGGAGGATTTCTTCCAGTGTAACCCGCTGGTTTTTGCTATACATCGAAGGCAGAATAAGTGTCTTCTTGGTCGTTCGTTACTGTCTGTGCGTAAGCTCTGCATGTCTCTTCTATTTGAAGTAGGCATGTCTCAGTAACGAAGGTGTTAATAATTACCTGTCATTTTGTTTCCATCCACAGCAGTGTGATGACAATAGTTAAGTCCAGGCCATTTCGGGATAAACAAGGGAAGATCCTGCTGGAAGGTCGCAGGCTGATTGCAGACGCTCTCAAGGCTGGAGCTGTACCAAAAGTTTTCTTCTTTAGCCGTTTGGAATACATAAAGGAGCTCCCGGTTGATAAGCTGAAAGGTGTCAGCCTCATTAAGGTGAAGTTTGAGGATATCAAGGATTGGTCCGACCTAGTAACGCCACAAGGAATACTGGGTCAGTGGTCACACCATGTGTCACTAGGTGTAGAGACCTAGGGTTACTTGTTCATGCTTGTCTTAGGGCAACAAATTTTGTTTAATAAAGTCACAATGTTACTGCCTAACCTTTTCTTAGACACCCAGTATTCTCAAACCTATGCATCTTACAGCATTTTTAGTGGAAACTGAAGATGGTCTTTCATTGTCCTCTGTATAATGACATTTGTAGACTCTGGGAAGAACACTGTTCCTTAAACTTTGTATTTTTTAGGTCACTTCTTTGACTCTTCATGTCACATTAAAGTTTTTTTCAGATGTTTACTAAGATTTAATTCTCATTCCCATGAAGTCTCAGTGTGGTGATAAATGAATTGGGTCATCAGGAAGGTCATGATGGATTTTTGCATAGAAAAATATGTCATTGGGACCAGCAGTTAGTGTAATGGCTATGTTGCTGGACTCCCATGTAGTCGACCGCGGTTCAAGTACCGGACCCGGTGGCTTAACACTCATGCCGGGCGCGTGTGCGTGCGTGCCCAAGATCCCGAGAGGAGAACGGAGAAGGGACTGCAGCATGGCCATGCCCCCTGGGGGGTGATTTCTCGCTTTCTGTCTCTTTGTCTCTCTCTCTGTCTGGCGAGCGCATGCGCCCTATAGCAAAAACCTCTCAAAAAAAAAAAATATATATATATATGTCATGACTTTCCTGAAGGCCTAATATCTTATTTTTTAATTAATTTTTTAGAGAGATTTTTGTTACATATGTGTGTGTGTGTGCTTGCTACAGACAGAGACTGAGAGACAGAAAGCAAGAAATCACTCCCCATGGGGGATGGCCACACTGCAATCTCTTCTCCTTCATTTTCCTCTCAGGATTCTGGGCACGCTCGCACATGTGCCCAGCGTGAGTTTTAAGCCGTCGGGTCCGAGACTCGAACCATGGTCAAATATCTGGGAGTCCAGCAACAGAACCATCTGCTGGTCCTGAGGACCTAATATCTTATTAACCCACTTATTCCAGACGCAGATCTAAGGAATGAGGTGTAAGCTACAATTTATTGCTGTGGTTAGCCCAGAAAACCTTGTCTTCTGGAGTTTGTTTCTTCATTTGGTTGAACCTAAGCTTTTATGTATTCATGATGTCATTTAGCATTTAGTCTTTTTTTCTAAATATGGGAAGAAAAGTTCTTTATACCTTTTTGACACTTGTACCTTTTTGACTTTTGAGTCACATTTAAGATCTGAGAACTGAACAGCAATAAGTATAGAGCTTTCTCTTGGACAGTAAGGGACAGTTGGAGGTGGAGAAGTTCTTCTAAGGCTTAAGCCAGGGACTCTCATACTTGTTGTGCATGTGCATTCCCTGTAGTGGGCTCACTGATTCCAGAACTGTGCAGCCATCAATTGAGAGAGAAGATTCTGGGGACCATTTCTTGTGTCTGCAACCCTGCAAGTCATAGTGATCTATGTCCTTAGACACTAGAATGAAGAGTATTAAACTGTTAAAGGTAAAACATGCCAAGTGGAAAAGTGGGCGAAGGTTATAGCAACAAGACAGTTCAGGGAGGAGAAAACATGAATGAACAAAGGAACTGATTTAAGAGGATCCCAAATGGGCAGTTAAACCTTAAAAGATGCTCAGCCTCCCGAGCACTCAGGGGAAATGCAAGTTAAAATCATGAAACAAAGTAGCAAAAATGAATAATATACCCTGTTGACAAAGGTTTGAGCTGGGAAGTGGATATTTATGTGTTTCTGATGTGCATAAACTATAATAACCCATGAGGAGGGCAATTTGGTGTCGGTTGCTAACATTAGAATGCACACACACCATTTCTTCATTTCACTTTATCTTAGAGTAATTTTCTGACATATGCAGAGATTCAGATAGAGATGGTCATAATGGGGACTGGTAAGGTAATTTAACTGTCAGTCAGTAGGGGAAGAGCTAAATGAACTGTGGTGTATTCATATTACATATTAACATGCAGCAGTTCATAAGAAAAAGCTCTAAACATACTGCCACGGTAAATTGAAGACGTGTTACATTGTTCAGTAAAATAAGTAGATTACAGAATAATAAAGTGTGATTTTAAAAAATGTTTAAAACACTTATAAGTGGGTAGATAACATATATGTAGGCAGAGGCACAGAGCAAGTTCTGAGAGGGTACACTAAGATTGAAGAGTTGAGAGGAGCAGCACTGGGAGACTTTCACGTTAAAATATTTTCCAGTCAGAATGTATTAATGTATTCCTTGTGTTTCTAAATGTCTAAAGAATGATAAATCAGCAAAAGTCTTAATTACTTCCCGCGCCCACATCAGACAGATGAACCACCTTTTTTTGTTTCCTTAGGGATTTTTGCCAAACCTGACCATGTTACAATGACCTATCCAAAGACTCAGCTTCAACATTCACTGCCCTTATTTTTGATTTGTGACAATCTCCGTGACCCTGGGAACCTGGGGACGATTCTGAGATCTGCTGCTGGGGCAGGGTGCAGCAAAGTATTACTCACCAAAGGTAAGAGTGCCTTTACTAGGGGGGCTGGTTAGCCATTTCTTTTCTTTTATATTTTTAAAATTTGCCATAGGGTACATGCTCAGTGGAGAGATGGGTGGAGTGTAGGGGTTGAGAAAAGGCACCCTCTAGGAGGATAGCCACACTAACATCCCTTCTTTCCATTCTCTTCTCTGGATTTTGGGCACACACACACACACACATACACACACACACTCACGCGCTCAATGTTTTTCAAGCTACTGGGTCCAGGACTCAAACCATGCAGTCATCATGTGGGATCCAGCTGCCTTTACACCACCAGCTGGCTCTCTTTTATTCTTTTATTTTTAAGGTACATGTGCCTGCCAGAGAGAAAGCAGAGGGGGAGAAAGCATCCCCCGAGTAGGGTGTGGTCACACCAAGTTAGCCATTTTTAAAGTAAGCTAGAGTTTTGGGTGAAATGAGCTTGAATCTTGGATCTGACAGGCAAACCCCTTTATTAACTGTGTGTCCATGAGCAGTATTCCAAGTGTCAGTTTTTCATTTGGAAAATGTGAATAAAACAGAATCTACCTCGTACAATTATTTTGAGAAGTGAGATGATGCATCTAAGATACTATAAAAAGGTTTTTTTTTTTTTCTCTTTATTCATAATATGGCATGTATGGGCATGTGAAAAAGAGACAGAGAGAGAGAGAGAGAAGCACCCTTCACAGGATCTGGTCACACTGCAGTCCTCCTCCAGGCCTCCAGCCTGTCAGATCTGGGGCACTTACACCATGCCTGGTGATGTTCCAGGTGGACAAGGGTGGGATCTGGTCTCTCTTGAGCACTGAATTATTACTGCATCAGAGCTAGCCCCGTCTAAGTGCTTTACATCATGCTTGGCACATAAGAAGTAATTCAATAAATGCTCATTATCTTTTAAAATTATTTCGAAACCTGCTAGGTTATTAAAGAAATAAATTAGGGACTAGCAGATGACATGGCAGTTATGTCCCTGGACTCTCACATGGCCAGCTGTGGTCCCAGACCCAGTGGCTTCAAAATCATGCTGGGCACATATGCATGCATGCCCATGATCCCAGGAGGAGAATGGAGGAGAATGGATTGTGGCATGGCCATGCCCCCTAGTGGGGTGATTTCTCACACGTTGCTCTCACTGTGTCTCTCTCTCCCCGGCGAGTACATGCACCCTAAGACACAAACCTCCTTAAAAAAAAAAGAAAAGAAAAAAAAGAAATTAAAGAAAAAAATAAATGCCAGTTTTATTTAATTATCGTGAGAGAGAGGTACTTTTCACAGTGTCTCACTGTTGTCATCCTCTGCCACAGTCTCCCAGTTACCCAGCATCTCAGCACAAGCCACTGTGCCTGGGTTGTTTGTAGAATTGAACCCAAGCTTTCTATATGGCTCAAGTCTCATGCAGGGATGCCCTGCTGCTTGTGTCATGTACCTAGGCCAGATGACAGTCTTTAAAAATACGATTTATTGGGACTAGCAGTTAGCATAATGGCTGTGTCACTGGACTCCCATGTAGTTGACTGCAGTTCGAGTCCCAGACCTGGTGGCTTAAACTCAATGCCGGGCACGTGTGCGTGCGTGCCCAATATACCAAGAGGAAAATGGAGGAGAAGGGATTGCAATGTGGCCATCCCCCCCGGGGGGTGATTTCTCGTTTTCTTCTCTCTGTCTTTCTGGCAAGTGCATGTGCCCTATAGCAAAAACCTCTCCCCCCAAAAAAAGTACAATTTATTATTGTTATTATTAATTTAATTTGCTAGAGAGCACATGTTCCCACCGAGAGAGACAGAGAGAGAGGAAAAGTGAGAAAGCGAGCCATCAGACCCGAGACTTGAACTGTAGTCGGACCATGCCAACTGCCGGCCCCCAGATGCCACTTTCAGCGGTTAGTTTTAAATCCTTTATTTAATGATCTTGGGTTCCCACATAGTTGGTATGTATGAGACCCTCCTAATTCTTGCATTCTGCACCCTGTAAAGGAATGATGTCCACGGAGTGTGATTATGCAGCTATGATACAGTTCCCTTAGCCTCAGGATAGGTCACACCCCCCACACATTAACCTCATTACATTTCTGTCTCTTCACATCAGGGACTGGGATTAATGGGTTTGGTTCTAAACAACTTGCCCAACAGCTGGGACATGCCTAAAACACCGGTTACACCTCGAGGGAGCCAGGGAGGGAGAGCATCATTCATCAGAAATACTCGGACTACCATCACGAGTGCATTAATAGCGGTGCCCGTTGCTGGGACTTGTCTAAATGACTCCTTTCAACTCTTCCGGTCATACCTTGTTGGAGTACATTTCTCTGCAGCCTGAGAGTCGGTGCTGGAGTCCATTACCAGTGCCCTGCTTCTCGCCCTGCTCAGTGCTCCGATACAGGTGTGGTTTTGGAAGCGCACTTATGTCATCCAAGTGGGGTAGCTTTCACGTTGATACTGGGAGCTGGTGTGTAAGAGGTAGCAAAAGAAAGAGTATAAAATACTCGGTGTACTCTTGCCTGGTGTCGTGAGGATGGGGGCGGTAGGTCTCCCCTTTTCCCTTGTTCCCCACCAGGTACAGTTCTCAGGCTAGCTAGCTCCTTTCACCAATCCGGGCCCATCTGGGCCTTTCCCTCACCCCTCGGCATGCGGCCCAGCTCCCATCTCTGGCTCTCTGCAGGGAGTAGGAGAGTCCATGGTTGGGGATAAGGTAGGCACTGCTCTGCGTGTCTTCTTTACACAGTCTTTTTAAAATCTAGTTGGCTTAGCTAATCTACCCTGAAGTTTGGCAAAGTAACTTTTTTTTTTTTTTTCCTGGTTGAGAGAGAGAAAAAGGGAGAAGGACGCAGGTAGGTATTTCTGACAGGCTCTTGCTGTTTCCTGATCCTGGTCCCCTGTCCCAGCCTTCCACTTAGCTGGGAGTACAGGCATGCCAACTGTGCCCGGCAGACGCTGGCCCAGGAACCAAACAAGTCTGCCGTGTGGCTCATAGCCTCCCAGGTGGCACCTACTACCATGGTTGGTCCTGACAAACTAAGCTTTTTTTAATCATGAGAGGGCACGTGCACTCTCCAGAGAAGGGGAGAGAAAGAAAGCATTTCCCCTGCCTCCCAAGTGGGGCATGGTCACTCCACAATCCCTTCTCCATTTCTCCATTCGGTTGGGATTTGGGGCACATACAGATATGCTCCCAACATTTACCAAGCTGCCAGGGTAGGGACTCAAACCGTCAGCAGCCTTATGGGACACTAGGCTAAAGGGCTGGCCCCAAATTAACTATATAAATCATTTCTCATGAGAAGATTTGTGCTAACAAGTCAGAGGTGAAGTACCCTGGTTACACCTTCCCTATCATGGTGCCTGTGGTGAGATGACACTGGGAAAGGCCCAGAGCCTGCCGTTCAGCCCATGCACAGGAACAGTTGAGCTTAGCGTGTGAATACCTAAGAGTGAGTTTATGGGACCAGCAGGTGGCGTGGTTAAGGGAGTGCTCGACTCCCACATGGCCGACCGTGGTTTGAGTCTCCGACCTGGTGGCCTGCTTTCTCACTTTCTCTCTCTCTCTCTCTCTTTCTCACTCTGTCCCTCTGGTTAAACTAAAATAAGTAAATAAATAAAGTCAAATAAAATCATTCTAAAAATAAGTGAAAATAAAAAATAAGAGTGAGTTTTTTAGCCTTCTCAGTGCAGCGTGGGAGAAGGGAGCAGTGTGAGTGAAGGCTACAGCATGGGTTGCTGCAATTGCCCCCTTTGTAGTTCCCCAACTCCAGTGTCCTCCCTGCTCCGATCCAGGTTGAACACTGAGACCAAATGGCACTTTCTAAAACAAATCATGTTATTGCTTCGCTTAGTCTGTCAATGCATTATGTCATCTTCTGACAAAACACAGCTCCTCGGGGAACATACCCAGCCAGCCTCCTCGAAGTTGGCCCTGCCTGCCTCCCATTTCCTCTCCCACCACACCACCCTCCGTGACTTACTCAGTTCTCGGACTCTCAGTTCTCCCCCTATCTCTTTGTACTCCACCTGGGCCTTTTGTCTCACAGGATCTTCCTGTCTATTAAGAGCCAATTCCGTGTTGTGGCCCCTTAGGTGTTTTCCTGACAGCGCTGCTTTGCACAGCAGTTTTCTATTACCCAGATCATGCTGTCCTTTTTTCCCCCTTAATGTTTCCAGCCCCCTCTTGGGACTTTGGGCCTGCACGAGCACACACGCAC
This sequence comes from Tupaia belangeri chinensis, assembly GCF_000334495.1. Classification (NCBI taxonomy): domain Eukaryota; kingdom Metazoa; phylum Chordata; class Mammalia; order Scandentia; family Tupaiidae; genus Tupaia; species Tupaia belangeri. The sequence goes on along the minus strand of NW_006204759.1, from coordinate 550,960 downwards.
ACACCTAACTTGATTTTGAAGCCACTGGGCCCAGGACTTGAATCGTGGTGGGCCATGTAGGAATCCAGTGCCTTAACCACTGTGGCATCTGCTGGCCCCATCTGATCATACTTCTTTTACATCAATTATTACTGATACTGTAGTCACGGGTTTAAAGATCATCCCAGTGCCACCACTCACCATGACTTTCTTGAGGTTGGGGACTTAGTTTTAATTCCCTTGGCATCCCCTGTCCAGGTCATGCGTATGGAAAATGTTGGGGGGATGAATAAGATCTGTTTCCAGCACTATCGGGAATTACTCCTCCAGTCCCCTGGTGCTACCATAATTGGGGAGCAGAAGGTTCCAGCTATCCAGAAGGCTGTGACCACAGAAGAACTTCGCTTTCTCTCTTGATCCAGAGTGAATCCGATTTACCCCAAAGTTCCTAGTGTGTGAAGACATAGACTCTTGATCGTACCCATCTTTTGCTTTCCAGGCTGTGTGGACCCTTGGGAGCCCAAAGTGCTGCGGGCAGGGATGGGAGCACACTTCCAGGTGCCCGTTATCAACAACCTGGAGTGGGGAACGGTGCCAGACTACCTGCCCCCGGACACCCGGGTCTACGTGGCTGACAACTGTGGCCTCTATGCCCGGGCCCAGCAGTCTAATAAAGCCAGTGACCACGGCTGGGTGTGTGATCGAAGATTCCTGAAGTTTCATAAGTATGAGGAGGGAGCCGAGGAGGACCTAGAAACTGCAGCCCGTAAAGGCTGGCTCCCTGAACTTGAAGTCCAGAGCTACGATGTGAACTGGGCAGAGCCGCCAGCGGCTGTGGTGGTAGGTGGAGAGACCCACGGCGTGAGCCTGGAGTCCCTGCAGTTGGCCGAGAGCACTGGGGGCAAGAGGCTGCTGATCCCCGTCGTGCCTGGTGTGGACAGCCTCAACTCGGCCATGGCTGCCAGCATCCTGCTTTTTGAAGGGAAAAGACAACTGCGGCTACAGGTGGAACGCCTGAGCAGGGCAGCTGGCGCCGATGGACACAGAGGCAGTCCTGTCTGAGGACGTCGCCAGCTCCTCCTAGCCTGGCACCTAGCCAGGGGGCTGGCTTCTCAGGCCACGATCCGGAGGGAAGAGGAGGTAGACACGACACCTTCATAGGGTTATCAGAAAATGAGAATTTTGATTTTTCTTCAGGCATAAAAAAGGTCAGAATTTTAGAATTCTTCCTAGATCCCCATCTCTCCACTGATTTTGAGGTTGTATCTTTTTTGGGGGAAAGGGAATGAAAGCAAATGATCCACATGGCTCTATGTGTTTGTGTTTTAAAAGTTGTCCAGAAAGGATTATCTTGGGCCCAGAAAGTTCCTGAAGACATTCTCTTGGGCAGGGAGGAATTTTGCCGCTGGTGGGTGTTCTACATACCCAGCACTGGTTATAGGTTATGGCCACCTCACTTCTGTTTGGACATCTGTCGGTGGAAAATAAATTCCTATGAAGGGTATGAACTGTAATCGGAGATTGCATTAAAATGTTTAGGGGTGGTCACTGGGTCTCCAAGCCTGTCTTTTCATCTTTGGCCCGGCGGTGGGGACACTGCTAGGGATGAATAACTCAGGAAGTTGGGTACGGGTCATGGTGTCCAGTAGCTCTTGGGTTTGGACGTGTCCGTCCCTGAGACTGTCCAGGCTGTCAGACGGCCGCAGCTGGCATGTAACAGTGCTCGCTCTCCTTTCCCGCAGTCGGGAGGACCGGCGTAACTCAGGTGGTGTGGCCCCTTCGCAAGCACCTCTGCAGATCTATTTTTGAGGACTGCAGAAAAGAAAGAAACTTGAGTTTTTAAATCTCCAGTTTAATCGTCCACCTGTAGTGAAAGCTTCACTCTGTAGAAGTTAGTCCTGCTTTATGTAACACTTCTAAGTGTAGTGATGCGCTTACATTGAATCCCGCCCTCTACCCCCGGCATAGAAGAGAACTGCTTAGGAAAATGCCAGGATCCCTGTTGTGTGAAGAGAGGGCTCCTTCGAGGGGAGGGTGGCTGAGGTTCTGAGGACGAGAGCTTGGGGCCCTTGCTGGGGCCCACGGGCAGGACCCTTCTGTTCTCTCACATCCCCAGGGAAACCTAGAGCCAGACACCTGTGGGTGTGGCCACTGGTTCAAAGCGGCTGTGGGAAGGGGATGGGTGGACTGGAGTATGGAGCTCATTTCAGACACTGCTTTTGCAGCCACAGGGAGTAGGGTTGGAATGGAGGACCATCCTCACAGTGCAGTTTTAAGGACTTTGTTTGCCATAGGGTACATGCGCTCACCAGAGTGGGGGAGAGAGGCAGTGAGAGGGAAAGTGAGAAATCTCGCCCCAAGGGGGATGGCCAGGCTGCGGTCCTTTTTTCTCCATGCTCCTGGGATTTGGGGTATGCATGCACATGCACCCAGTGCGATTTTCAAGCCATTGGGTCCAGGACTAGTTGGCCAAGTGGGAGTCCAGCGCCTTAACCACTGCACCACCCGCTGGCCGCTGGT
>NW_006204759.1:544727-548093 GCF_000334495.1 Tupaia belangeri chinensis | reverse complement strand
GGGAAAGCTTCACTCTGTAGAAGTTAGTCCTGCTTTATGTAACACTTCTAAGTGTAGTGATGCGCTTACATTGAATCCCGCCCTCTACCCCCGGCATAGAAGAGAACTGCTTAGGAAAATGCCAGGATCCCTGTTGTGTGAAGAGAGGGCTCCTTCGAGGGGAGGGTGGCTGAGGTTCTGAGGACGAGAGCTTGGGGCCCTTGCTGGGGCCCACGGGCAGGACCCTTCTGTTCTCTCACATCCCCAGGGAAACCTAGAGCCAGACACCTGTGGGTGTGGCCACTGGTTCAAAGCGGCTGTGGGAAGGGGATGGGTGGACTGGAGTATGGAGCTCATTTCAGACACTGCTTTTGCAGCCACAGGGAGTAGGGTTGGAATGGAGGACCATCCTCACAGTGCAGTTTTAAGGACTTTGTTTGCCATAGGGTACGTGCGCTCACCAGAGTGGGGGAGAGAGGCAGTGAGAGGGAAAGTGAGAAATCTCGCCCCAAGGGGGATGGCCAGGCTGCGGTCCTTTTTTCTCCATGCTCCTGGGATTTGGGGTATGCATGCACATGCACCCAGTGCGATTTTCAAGCCATTGGGTCCAGGACTAGTTGGCCAAGTGGGAGTCCAGCGCCTTAACCACTGCACCACCCGCTGGCCGCTAGTGGGGCAGTTTTACAACTCTCTCTGTGGCGGTTCCTATGATAGTGTGGGGTTTTTGGCAGCCCCCCCTTTATTCCAAGGAGTTCCAGTAGGTCACCATATGCCCAAAGGAAACCCCCTCCCCCTCCCCAGTAAAACTTCCTTTCAGGAGAACCAGATGGTCTTGTAAGAGGGGGCAGGGTGGGATTGCTTTGATGTGCAGGGGAGTGGGGGGAAGCCTGTGACAGGATCCTTGCTCTTCTGTTGGCTGGGTCCTCCCAGGCTGACTAGCCAGCTATTACTCTGGTGCCCCTGCCCAGACCCTCAAAGAAGTGACCCACAGGCTTCCTGAGACCTCCATCCGTGGTCAGCTTTTGGAAAGCAGAAGAGCCCAACGCCAGTATACTGTCCTGGTGCCCCCGAAGGCTGGAGCGTTGTAAACTCACCAGCTGAAGAGGGGCGTACAGTCACGCCAGCAGGCTCCGTCTGGGAGGCAGCCGGAGGATTCATCCCACGCGTTGACACCTTAGGAAAGTGCTAAGGAAACAAGTCTGAAAAGGAAGCCTGTACAGTCCCAGCATGGAGCCAGTCTGGGTTATGTCCCCACTGATTTTTGTTACAAAATAAAAATGGATGAATGGACAAACCATATATTTTATCCTTATTTAGAAAATCAAAGCAGTGCAAAAACACCGGGAAATAATTCTCAGGCCGTTTTATCTTCCTGAGTGTGAGAAGAGAAATTTAACCCCCGTTCACTTTATGGCCAAGGCCTTTTATACTACGTGCTGTTTGTGTATTCATGGGAATAACTTGGGACCAGGTGTGTGTGGGGAGGGGGTGACGGGGAGGGGGGAAGAGGTGTCCTAAGTGACTGCAGGCAAGCAAGTGGTTAAGTTGCTGGGTGCTACTAGGAAGTCACTATCTCGAATTCTTGTCAGTTTTGAGGCTGTTTGCTCTGTCACTGTTTTCCCAATCAACAGGAATAAAAACTGAGCAATATGTATGACAGGAAAAACACTGCTTGGCTGAAAGATAAACATTGTCACAACGTTGGCGACGTTCCCCCTTGCCTTTGTGTTGGGGATCAAGGCAAAGCGATTTCTGCCGCTAGGTGGCAGGCCACACTTCAGAAACCACCCCCAGTGCTGGAGGGAGGGGTCAAGATTTTTCCTGGATTTAAGTTGTTAAAAGAGAGAAAAAGAACAAGTCTGCCACCACCAGAGAGAGCCTTCTGCGAGACGTGCTCAGGGCTATGAAAATTGGAGACCCATCCAGACAGTCCCTCATAATCTCTGCAGAAAGGACTCTGACGTCCAAGAGGACATTGGAGCAAAAACTACAGAGACAGTGGACCGAAGCGGAGAGTGGCTGCAGCGCCAAGGACAAGAGCAGCTTCTCCCTTCAGAGCCTGCGGAAAGCAGCTCTGAGGAAATGCTGATGGTCGTCCTCAGGGGCCAGAACTCACGCTGGGAGTGTTGGGAGTGCGGCAGGGCAGGGACAGCTGGAACCATCCTGTCCCCATTCCTAGCCCCAGATGCTAGCTCCTGGTTAGAATTTTGGTCATGAAGGCCCAGAAGATAAAACAGACCTCTGGAGACCAGTGAGCTCACCTAGGACCTTCCACCCTTACCCCTGGGTTAACAGCAATACAAGATGTCACCCCCATCCAAGCCCAGCTGCATTGAGCTCCATTTTAGCTGTTCTGCCATCAAGACCCCAGGAATGGCACTCCACCCAACCAGGGACAGCTCCCCATCCAAGGGTCCAGGATGCACCAGGTCCACTGAAGGCTCTGGGGCTCCCCTCTTGGCCAAGCTGCCTCTTCCCTCAGGAGTAGCCCTCACTTGGGCTCACCTTTGTTCTTTAAAAAAAAACTTTCACGTTGCTGCTTCTAAACGCTGAGGTACTTTGTTTCCTCTGTTTTCATGAGTGATTGCACAAAAACAACTAGAAGTCACAATTAATGGAGGAGCAGCTTGATTGCTCTGGATGACTTAGAGTCTCCGAACTAGAACCATGTCTCGTTGAGCGGCGAAAGTTCTCACTGAAAGCTTCAGAAAGAGTAAGTATGATGGACCATCGGAGCGTATTATGGATGGATCCGTTCTTTATGCTCTGTATTCGTCTTCCCAGTCACTTTGTAGGGAAGAGCTACTTGTTTCAGCCAGTCCCTTACTAAAGCTGCTGCTTCCTTGAAATGCAAAAGGCAACAAAAGGTTGTGGGGCAGGGAGACCCAGGCTGCAGCAGACTGGCTTGGCAGCCCCCCTTTCACCTCTTGAGTTGGGACAGGAAGTGCATACTGGCTGCAGGCCTGCAAGTAGCTCTTGATTGGCTGGGACTCCCATGTCTAAAGGAATTTTTTTTCCCCTGGGTTCCAAGACCCTATGGCCTACTGTATCCCAGATCTAGCCCAGGTGGGTGACTTGTGTGAGACATGAGCACCGAGGGATCGAGACTTGAGGCTCTCTGCCTACTTCAGTCTGCACAGTGGCATAGAGGCCTGGGAACACAGGTGTGCATGGGTTGGCATTTGATTTTTTATAGAAATCCAACAGTCCCTCAGTACCAGTTCCACCCAGACCTGTTAACACATTTCCTGGCTTGGGAAGTATTCCAAAATACCACCAGTGAGATACATGCCTCGGAAAATGACCGTACGCATACCTCCCTTGCGTCGCGCTTTGCGTCAGATTTTCCCCAGTAGGAAGTCCCAGCCATGGGGCAGACGCATCCGA
>NW_006204759.1:536025-544246 GCF_000334495.1 Tupaia belangeri chinensis | reverse complement strand
ACAAACAGTCTTCCATTTCCTGGAAAGCAGTTCTCACAAGCTCACAGGCCACAAGCACTAATAAGCTAACAGTCAACAGTGCTTTTTCCCCCAAAGAATTTTCCCTTCAGCAGCCTGCCCGGCAGGAAAGCAGGATGTGCTCTCGTCCCTGTTGATATTGGCAATGAGGAACGGAGATGAGGATGTCTATCTGCTTCAGGGAGACCTGAAAGATCCTCCTGAGCCCAAGGCCCCGGGCCACTCCTAGGTTCCCAAGGCAGCCCCCAGAGAAGCTGCAGGCCACTCTGAACCCCTGATCCCAAGTGCATCACCACCTATGCTCATTACTAGAGGCGCTCTGGGCTTAGTGAGCAAGCACAGGCCTGCCGAGGCTGGCCAGGGAAATGGCACTGTGAGCAGGACGTATGTCCATCCACATCCGCGTGACCAGTGGGGCAAGACCAGACATACACGCTGGTCTCTTCCAGTGCCAATATTCCCCGTGGGCAGTGGTCTTCCACATGTGCTCACACACGTCTGCAAACTGCACAGCCCCGTATTAGGGCCCGCCGATCCCCTCCTGGGCCACATCGCACTACGTCTATCATTGCTGAATTCAGTTTGCTGTCCTGAGAAAGGCAGCAGGAGGGGAGAACAGCTTTACAGCGTCTTTAATTAGGCAACAAGAAAAAATAAAATCTGGCTGAAAATTACCACTTGAAGCTTGGCTGATGCCAAAAAAGCAGTACTGGTTCCCTTTTCTTGGAAAGTGGCAATCCACTGAGGGATTCCAAGGACATGGTTGGGGGATGGGAGCAACAGCAGGAAGCCACCGCACTCCTGGAAAAGCAGCTGGTTTTCCTCTGCCCCAGGACATGCCAGTCCCAAATACATCCCCTTTTCGGCAAACAGACCTTCAATGTTAGGAGACAGGTCAAAAACCTCATCTCTGGGGGCCAGCAGTTGGCCTAATGACTGTGTTGCTGGACTCCCATGTAGTCGACCACGGTTCAAGTCCTGGACACAGTGGCTTAAATTCATGCAGGGCGTGTGTGTGTGTGTGCCCAAGATCCTGAGAAGAGAATGGAGAATGGACTGTGGTCTAGCCATCCCCCCTGGGGGTGATGTCTCACTTTCTGTCTCTCTGTCTCTCTGGCGAGTGCACACGCCCTATAGCTAAAACCTCTCAAAAAAAAAAAAAAAAAAAAAGAGAAAGCTCATCTCTGAATGAGAATGGGATCTGGAAGTCAGAGTGGTGAATACAGATCTGGGAGCCCAGGGTGGCATTTTTACAGCCACCTTCTTGTCCCCACCTGCGGGGCAGTTTCCCTGGCTGCTGGCGGAAGCGCTTCACTATGTAGCAGCTGGTGTTCTGACCTGCTTCCAATTAGCAAGGAGAATTTTAAGATAGTTGGAGCTGCTTGGTGGGAATGATCATACCACCCACTTCGTCTGCATCAATAACCTTTCAGATCTCTCACGTTGTCAAGAAAGGGGTCTTCCACTGGCACTTGCAAGGTGATTCTTCTCTTTTAATTTCCCTAATGGGGCCACTAGGTAAACCTAAACCTTCTCCACTGATCCTAACTCACCTACAAGTCCACTCTATGGGGGGAGAGGGGGGCAGGATTTTGGTGTCAAAGATCCAGCAACAGGAGTAGTTCAGAAGTCAGCCCAGTACAGGCCCCCAGTGTCATAGGTAAAAAAAAATTTAAGAGAGATTTTTGCTGTATGGTGTGTGCACTCACCAGAGAGATGAAGCAAGCAAGAAATCACCCCCAGGGGAGATGGCCATGCCACAATCCTTTCTCCTCCATTCTCCTCTTGGGATTTTGGGCATGCACGCACACGCGCCCAGGCCTGTTTTAGGCCTCCAGGTCCTGGACTCGAACCACAGTCGACTACATAGAGTCCAGCGATGTAACCATTATGCCATCTGCTGGCCTCCTCATTTTCTTTTAGCAACAACTTATAGCATCTCCTCAGTAGGCTTTGTTTCCTCTGCTACCCCCCCTCCCCGGGTAAGTAACTGAGGGAGACCACAATCATAGAGTGTGGACAGAAATCCTTCCCATTTTCCCAGGGAGGTCGACCTCCTCTTGTACCCTCAACCACCTGACCCCCTGTGGCCTAAGGGAGATGCTGGCAGAGTTCCTAGAGAAGACCCAGTCCTGGGACAGAGATAGGCGAGAAGATCTCCAACTCTGGCCCCATTCTTCATGGGGAGAGCGTGTGTGATTCTTTGTGTCTCCCCAACCAGCCTCTGGGGCTTCAGAGTACTTGGCTCCCTGTAGGAAGAGAATGAGCAAGAATGTCCCCGTGGATGCATGTAATCCAGGAAGGCCCCTCCACCAAGGGCCAAGTCAAACCAGGAGAGATCAGCACTCTAGCACTCTCTTCAAACAAGCCACTGGCTTCCAGAAACAGACGATTTGACAGATGAATTTCAAAAATTCTGGAACACAGCTTTACAAGGTGTCCAACGAAGGTCCAGAGTTTCTCTATGTCCCACCCTGCACTGCCCACCTCCTAATTGAGCACAGCACCACAAGGGAGAATGATTTTTGTCATTAAGGACAGGAATGGCCACATGGCTGATAAGGTCCAGAGATGCCTGCTTTATTTCTTACTAGGTGATTGCATTTCAGGCTGGCAACATCAAATAACAGTCTAATTACCAACTAATTTTGTACCTCTGAACTACAAATCAACAATCCAATTCAGCAAGGAACAACAGTGTCAACAGCTTATTGGAGAGGCTGGGTTTTCCACATAAATGGTTTTGGTTGGCAGTGCGCTATGTGCAGCCCAGGGTAAGGCCTGGGGTCAGTGAAAGACCCAACACCTGGCTGACTAGAGGCTAAAGCCCTGCAAATCCCTAGGCCAAAGCTCTCCATCCCAAATCTGAAGATCATCATTGTTGTTGCCCTTTTTGGGGCCACTTCAGCCCAAAACAGAGGCCAAGCAACCTGGGCCCGGTGAAGGGGTTCCAAAGCCTACTCAGCAGACATGCCCTCTGCCCTCACTCCCACCTAAAGCACAGCTCCTTCTGCAGGTCATTAGGGGAAAGCTAGGCTTCTGGTAGTTAACCATCTCTTTTAAGTTCTGCTTAAAGAAGCACCGACAGGGTTAACTGCAAGTGGGTGGGCACAGGTATGCCGGCAGAGATCCAGCAGCCCTGGCAGGTGAAGCTGGCTGGGCAGGGCCCCCCCTAAGAACTGGGATGAGTTTCTTGGGACTAGATCCTAGGGGAAGAATTCATTAACAAAATCCAAGATCGCAGGAGTGGGTGCCTATGAATAGGCAGAAACTCGGGGAAGGTCAAGATCCAGGGGTAAAAAAAGAGAAACAAGAAAGGAATGAGATCTATCACCTGCCAGGAGCTCAAAAAAAGTAAGCAATTACTACAGGAACCATTTCCATGGCTACTTGTTTTCCTCACCAAAAACCCCCACAGGCTTCCTTTTAGAGTTGGAGACCCCCTGCCCAAGAACCCACTGACAAGCTGTTGCTTTCCCCCCAGACCAAGAAAAATATGTCACCTGGGAGAGGCTGTTCCACTCACAGCTCTAAGCGGAGGCTTGCTGATGCCTAAGCTGATGCTGTGACCCTTTCTCTGCTCCACCTGCATGTGTGTCAATGAGCAGGTCCCCGGATCTGGCTGCCTAGGCTCTCTGTATGTGTGCTGACACCAGAGTCGGAGCCAGAGCCCTGACCTGCCAGCCCTTCACGCTTATCCACAGGAGAACGCCCTGGCAGAGCCTGCACCGGAGCTAGTGACTCCAAGAGAGTGATGCGGTCCCAGTTCTGGCCGGGTTATGCCATCCCCAAGAATCCCAAGCAGAGTGTCCGAACACGGTGGGTTCTTCTGCTGCTGAGAGGACGTGCACCCTAGGGTGCTAGCTGAAAAGTTAGCGCAGAAACAAGGCACCACAGAGAGGTTGGACACTTGGGTTGTGTGATTCAGGACACGCTGGAAGAGTCCAAGGGCGGAGGAGAGGAGAGGGAGGAGGAGGAGACTGAGTCTTAAATAACGTCTCGTGAGGCTGGAGCCCCACTAGATGGGCTCTGGTTTGAGCTTCTCTGCTAGGAAGTCATTCACAAAGGCCTCCACAATGGCAGGGGTGATCTCCTCCACATCCATCACGTACTTGGCCCTGGCTGACATGTCCAGGATAGTGAGCAAAGGCGCAGCCTCGGGCAGGTTGGTGTAATCTCGCAGGGAGTCGGTCATGTCATCCTGAAGGCAACAGGAGGGAGGGAAAACCAGTAAGTTTCAAAGACAAAGGGGAGAATCCGTGGGCCCAGTCTCCCAGACGGCACAGAAGTAAGTGGTTGTCCTGCAGAGAGGGCTCTCTCAAGGGGAGATGGGCTTACAGGATGGACAGCAGGGGCCCTCGCCCTGCCTTGAGGGGAGAGAGGCTGCTTTGTCCACTCCCTTTCTGTACTCCCCAGACCGCCAGGCACGTCATCTTTCTTTATTAGCGTGAAAGCAAGTTTAACATGTCCTCTGTGTTTTCAAAATGTGATGTCCTTGGGGCCAGCAGGTGGCATGGTGGTTAAGGAATTGGACTCCCACATGGTTGACAACAGTTCAAGTCCTGGACCTGGTGGCTTGAAAAATCACGCCAGGCCTGTGTGCATGCATGCTAGAAACTCTAAGAGGAGATTGGAGGAAAAGGGATTGTGGTGTGGCCTTCTTTAGAGGGTGACTTCTCACTTTCCTCTCACTGTCTGTGTCTCTCTCCAGTGAGTACGTGCACCCTATGGCAAAAACCTTAAACAAACAAAACAGGCGACGTCCTTTGATTGCTTACTTTTGCAGTCAACGCTTGAGTGTTTGCAGCCCCACTGTGGATGACCTGAAGCCAATGTAGACTTCAATTCTAGCACGTTTTTAAACAAGAATGGCTCACTGTCCCACCACTACCCTGTGACCTCAGGGAGGGCAGGAGTTGCACCACCTGCCAATTCAGATACCAAAGGTACTACAGCACCATGGACGCTTACACGGGTGTGCTGCTTTATCTGAGAAGGAAGCTGGCACTTGGTCACACATTCCCAGCAGCCGTCCCAGTGAACTTCTCTACAACCCGATTATGGCCTTACTCAAATAGAAAGGCAAACACAGAAATCCAAAGCCAACAGGAGCAGCCTTTTGGAATGACCTTGCATCCGGTTGTCTCTCATTTGGCTACAGGGAATGGACTCCACACACCCATCCTGGTTGTTTCACTCTAAAACGCACGAGATTCTAAATGGAATGAAAAACCTGAGCGGCCCTGCAGAGAAAGGCCTTGGGGTATTCTCAGCTTCAAGTGGTGGTGCAGGAGGCATGATGTTGACAGCTCATCGTGGGTTGTAGAGACAAAAACATTCCTTTCTCAAGAGGCAAATCTTTTTTTTTTTGAGAGTTTTTTGCTATAGGGCGCGTGCGCTCGCCAGACAGACAGAGAGAGACAGAGAGACAGAAAGCAAGAAATCACCCCCCAGGGGGGATGGCCACGCCGCAATCCCTTCTCCTCCATTCTCCTCCTGGGATCCTGGGCACGCCCGCACACACACATGCCCGGCGTGTTTTAAGCCACAGGGTCCAGGAAGCGAACCGCGGTCGACTACGTGGAAGTCCAGCGACATAGCCATTACGCTAACTGCTGGTCCCTCAAGAGGCAAATCTTTAGGAAGACTGTTAGAGAGGGCCTTTCTCCCCTCTCCCCCGAAAAGAGCACACACTTGCCAGTGATGCACAGCGAGTCCACATCTCTGACTCTCCTTACCCACTGCAGGACCCCCACATGGGTTAACAGCAAATCTTCGTGAACAGAGGGGAGACACCTGGACAGACAGCCCACATCTAACTGCCATCAGGAGGCCTGGACCAAGCCAAGCACCCTGCTGCCTGTGGAAAACCACCAGGAAAGGCTTCAGAAGGGGTAACTTCTCCCTACCACAGGGGATAGATCAAGACAGAAAGCAGGGGTCCCCCCTTAGCCCTGGGTAGCCCTGGGCCAGTGTCCTGGGCTCACAGGAGCTCAGTTAATGCATAATGTCCCAGCTTCCATGTCGCCTCACTTCTGAACATAAGGACGGAAAGCTGGACCATGACGCCAGTGGATGTAACAACCGCCCTGACTCATGAGGCTGCTGTGAGGGTAAATGGCTGTCAGCCCTCGCAGCCCAGCCTGGCGCGGGGACCCAGGGAACAGAGCAAACGCTGGTCCTGTCTGAGCCTCACTTCCTTCTCTGCAAAACAGGACAGTGATTCCGATCCGGTCTCGCAGTGAGGAGCAAAGGAGCTTGTGCAGGTGGAGCTTGGCTGGCACTGCTCTAGAGGGAACCTGCAGATGCTCCTTTCCAGCTCATTCTAAAGCACCCGCCCCACCCCCTGCTCAGCCCTTTCTGTTCTGCACCCATCTTTTCTCTCAGAGCCATTCTATAGGGGTTAGAGTTTAACAAATGCAGAGCAGCCTCCATGGAGCTTTGTGTGCAGGGCTGTTGCAGCCCTGAGGCAGGGCCTGTGAACCCTCTTTGTTCCCCTCCACCCTGCGCTGAGCAGGGGACTGGGGCTGCCCGCGAGGGGCCCTGCTGGCTGAGCAGGGGCTGCTATTGAGGAGGTGATGAATGGGTGGTTCAGGGCATCTGGCCGCCTGGTCTGTCTTCTTCGTGCCTCTCCTGGGACCCAAACACAGCGTGAAATGAGCACAGGGCTCAGACCAACTGGAGGTCGAGGCTGGTGGACGCAGGGCAGGGGCGGCTTCTAAAAGGGTCTGTCGATAACCGGCTTAAGGGGGTGACTGGGTGGGGTGGAGCATGCGTGGAAGCTCTTGGGGTGGGAGTGAGGTGAGCGCCTGCGCAGAGCGAGGCTGGCCATCTTGCACAGATGCCCGTGTCTGTGGGGCGCAGGTTCCGGCACCTCAGGCACTGGCCAGGAGGCTCCCTGGAGGTCCTACCTTCTTACCCTGTGAAAGTCCCCTATTGAGTCCAGCCTGGCTGGAGGCCTGCAAGGGACAGGCCTTGGGTGGAAGAGATCGGAATGGCAGCCATGTCCAACCTCAGTACTCTCCCTGGCTGGTGGGGTGACTGCAGGTCCCAGCCCTGGCTGAGCCAGGACCCCGTCACAGGTAAGTCCCTTTGCGGGCAGGTGTGGACACTGTAAAATATCCAGGGGCTGGTTCTGACCCAGCACAAGGGAGTCCGGGTATATCACAGTGTCCGTGGATCACAGGCTGCTCGGCTGCCACTGTCCCCAAGAGTCTGGGTAGGAAACAGTCCTTAGGGCTCCCTACTTTCCGAGGCTGCTGGGTGAGAAGGCCAGAACGAGCTGCAGGGGCAGGAAACGCTTTCCATGACCACGCACCTTTTCCTGCCACACTTGTCTCTGGGCTCTCCCAGAAGGACAGTCAGCCCAGACTTCAGGGTCCCTTCGAATATCCTGAGGCCAGAGTCACGTCCTCAATGTCCCCAGCTGAGCCAGCCTTGCCGGGTCCCTCCACACTCACCTCCCCGGCCACAAAGAATAGAAGTGGCGCCTCCTCCTCTTTGGCTTTGTACTTGGCAATGATTTTCTCAGCTATTGGCTGAATCAGTTGCTTGGCTGCCTCGGACTCTCCATCATCCTCAGAATCTGTGATGGGGAGCGAGAAAGACAAGAAGAAACACTGACTCTTCAGACAAATGGAGCGGTGCCCCCCCTTTTGCCCCCCCCTGAGCAGCCCAGGAATAGAGAAAGAACTTCCCACACACGCGGACCTTGCTTCCCCTGCTCACGGGTGTGTCTGCACCTGTGCGCGTGCACACACGCTGGCAGCAAGGCACACTCACACAGTGCACTCCTGCAGTGGGCTCACTAGGAAGTCCGCCTCACTGCGCAGCACCAGTGCCCTGCAGACAGCCTCTCCCTGAACGTGTTGCAAACCCTCCCTGTGAGACGAGCTGCCTGCCCTAAGCCAGGGCCCGAGGTCTCCGGTAATTATCTCCATCGCAGAAAGCGAAGCCATGACTTGGGCCTCCAGCTTCCCCATGAAAACAGCAGTACTGGCGGTGAGTGGGTGAAGGCCGCGGCCAGGCCAGTGGTTTGGATGGTGATGAGGGCTCCGCAGCACTGGATGGCCAACTTCACAGCTGGCAGCTGTACCGCCCGGGAGGAGGCAGGCTGGCCACATGGGAGGTCACCGGTCAGGCTTCCCAGAACACACTTTAGTCCCCTCTTGCCTTGCAATATACTAGGGTCACATGACTCGCT
>NW_006204759.1:514296-535994 GCF_000334495.1 Tupaia belangeri chinensis | reverse complement strand
AACTGTAACTCAGAGCAAGAGCAACATCCCCGAAAAGCAGAGGAAGGGAGAGTGGGCTCCAGCACCCAGAAGGGCCCGAGGCATGAGTAAGAAGCAGCAGGACACATGCGATCCGTGTCCAATCAGTTTGGGATGCTGCTCGGTTCCCTGCCTCTCTGCCGCCTGCTTCCGCATCAGCAGAGGGGCTGAGGCTCTTGTCAGCTGTTCCTGGCCAGCCCCTGGATGTGGGCGTGGGAGCCCCTGACAGGCAGGAGAGCCCCAAGGTGAATGATTCCCCCAGGCTGCCTCTCCCCAGGGGGCCTTCTTCCTCTAAGCTCAGAGCCAAGCTGCAAGTCAGTTTCCTTAAGAATTTCTTGGGACCAGCAATTAGCGTAATGGCTACGTCGCTAGACCCCCACATAGTTAACCGCGGGTCGAGTCCCAGACCCGGCGGCTTAAACTCATGCCAGGCGCGTGTGTGTGCGTGCCCAAGATCCTGGGAGGAGAATGGAGGAGAGGGGATTACGGTGTGGCCATTCCCCCTGGGGGGTGATTTCTCACTTTCTGTCTCTGTCTCTCTCTGTCTGGTGAGTGCATGCGCCCTATAGCAAAAAACCTCTTAAAAAAAAAAAAGAATTTCTTTGGGTAGGGGCCAGCAGATGGTGTGGTGGTGAAGGCACTGGATTTCACATGACCAACTCCATAGTTTGAGCCCCAGACCTGGCAGCTTGAAGATCATGCTGGATGCGTGTGAGTGTATGCCCAAAAGAGAAGAAACTGCAGCGTGGCCATCCCCCTGGGGGGTGATTTCTCATTTTCCCTCTTTAGGGGCATGTGCCCTATGGCAAAAAAAAAAAAAAAAAAGAAAGAAAGAAAAATTGTGTCTTCATATTGACTCTTCTCCTCTGGGCCCCCAAACAGGATAAGATAAGATTCTATACACACTCCTGGCTCTCAGTGAAATAGGCATGGCAGCATCCCAGTCAGGATCCTAGCATCGTACAATAATTTTGAGCTGGATGGGAGTAACAAGTCTCAAGGCAAAGGATCAGGTGGCCCTTGGCCAGAAGTCACTCAGTATGTAAAGGAGCTACGGTCATCCCACAGGGCCAGAGACCCTAGGTGAGTGCTCCTATGTCGTCCTGCCCAGGCCAAGCAGTCAGCCCTGAGCACCAGAGTGGGTGGGGTGGGGAGAGATGAGGGGTGCAGATGAGGATGAATGAGCCAGGGATGCCACCGCAAGACCTGAGACTGGCTCTTGCAGCCCTGGAGCAGGTCACTGGAGCACAGAGGTTCAACAGAAGCAGCCCCAGAGGAGCCTTGGCTGAGGGCGCCCAGACCCACTGCAGCTGCTGTGTGTGTGCAGCCCCGCCCCTTTTCAACAATGAGTCTGTTCATGGGGGGCTGAGGGCATCCTCCAGGCCTGACCTATTCTGCCCAGCTGGTGGCTAGGGAGCAGCTAGGAAGCAAAGCCCAGCGGCAGCTCCCAGAACACCTCCCACAGGGGAGGACCATGAATAAATCATTGGGGTCAAAAGCAAGGCTCCAGCAAGGATAGACAACGCCCAGGCCCTGGGCTACTTGCAACAGAAGCAGCAGGGACAGGCACTTCCAAGTGAGGTCCACCTGGTCCTGTCCCCTCACTGGGGCCCTGCTGAGCTTCATACCTACAAAAAGGACGAGGCAGGGGCCCTCGTTGAGCTGCACCGCGTTGGAGTCGGAGAGCTCCAGCACGGGTTTGGGGTGCCATGGGAACTCCCTGCAGTCCTCGTCGTTGAGCACCTCCACCCGCCCCTGCCGCGTGATCAGCTCCCCCTGTGGGTCTAGCACGATGAGCGTGGGAATGCCTGCAAGAAAGACAGAGACAGAGAGAGACAAAGTGAGAGACAGACACTTGCTTGGCTGCTAGCCGGGGAGAGTCAGGCCTTAGGGGAGGGAGCCAGCTCTAATCCACGGTGCATGTGATGGACCTAGGAGACAACAGAGTCATAATTAAGAACTCAGACTCGGGGGCCATCAAGTGGCAATGTAGTTGAGGCACTGAACATTAACACGGCCGACCACAGTTTGAGTCCTGGACCTAGCAGCTTGCTTTCTTTCCCTCTCTGGTCAAGTTAAAAAATAGTAATAATAAATAAAATAAAATAAATAATTCTTTTAAAAGAGAAAGCACGCCTATGGCTGAATCCAGGCCCAGCCTCTGAACAGCCACAGAACTCCCTTGAGTTCTGCACACGTTCCCTGAACACAACCTCTCCGCATAACCCTCGCAGGTTACTTCCCAATCCAGCTGCAACATGTGACCCTGCTGTAGGTCTTTTTTTTTTTTAGAGTTTTTTTTTTTTCTACGAGGCACGTGCACTTGTCAGAAAGACAGAGAAAAACAGACAGACAGAAAGCGAGAAATCACCCCCCCAGGGGGGATGGCCACACCACAATCCCTTCTCCTCCATTCTCCTCTCGGGATCTTGGGCACGCACGCACACGTGCCCGGCGTGAGTTTTAGCCACCGGGTCCGGGACGCGAACCATGGTCAACTACATGGGAGTCCAGCGACATAGCCATTACACCAACTGCTGGTCCCAACCCTGCTATGGTTATGTCATCCCACCACAGAAGATCAGAGAGGGGATGCGTCTACAAAACAGCACAGACCCATGGCACATCAGGGCAGCCGATCACTGCCGGCACTGTCGAGAGGCCCCAAAGACACAGGAGATGCACCCCCACATGCAGGGAGTCTAAAGCGGAACTGAGGTGGTATACAAACACGAGACACTCCCACGCAGCACACCTGCTATAGACACACAACCAGCACAAAGCAGCCAGTGCGATCAGGTCCTCACACAGGCACGGGGCTCCTGCCACTGGGAGTGCCAGGGGCCCAGTGTGGTCTGCAACAGGCGGATTGGAGGAGGATGGCTGGCTGCCTAGAGCCAGCAGGCCCAGCCTCTCACAGTCCCTGGAAGTGGCAGTACACTGGAGTTCTGGACTGGGGTTAGAAATGCAAACACAAAGGGACCAGCAGATGGCGTAATGGTTACATCGCTGGACTTCTGCATTAATTGTCTGGTTCGAGTTCCAGACCAGAAGACCTCAAACTTACACTGGGCGCATATGCATGCGTGCCCAAAATCCTAAGAGAATGGAGTAGAGGGGATTGTGGTGTGGCCATCCTCCCTGGGGGGTGATTTCTTGATTTCTGTCTCTGTCTCTCTGTCTCTCCAGTGAGCAGATGCACCCTATAGCAAAAATTTCTCAAAAAAAAAAATAAAAAGCAACACGACCATTCCCCCAATCCTGAAACTCCAAGTGAAAACTCAGAGAAAACCCCATCCTGTGTTATGGTGGCATCAGGGCTTTCCACCTCCCTTCTTTGCACCCCACTCCCACTGCTTCCACCCAGCCAGGGTAGGGGGGCTACCACCCACCATCCACTGCCCACACTCAGCCCAGCCCTGCCCCTGGGGCACTTGTCTGTCCAATGGCCAAGGCCCCCACCTGCCCTCACATTAGTCAGATGCTTCTCCCAGTGCTGACCAGAGCTTGAATTTTATATGAAAGTCAGAGCAATTTAATATTTATAGATTCCAAAGTATTTGGCCAGTAATTTGCTCCACTGACATTTTGCTTCCCCATGGGGAGGGGGACGCTGAGGTCCCAGAAATATGGCTGCAGTGTTCTGTAACCTGCACGGTAGCCTGCACAGCGGGCATTCTGCAGTGGGCCTGTCTTCAAAAGAAATAAACGAAGCCATTATGTTCACACCTGTTAGATGAAGTGACTTGATGTATCAGGGAACAGGTCCAGAGAGAAATGAGCTCCCGAGGGTCGCCATCCCTGTCACGTCTCACACAAGCACGTGCAGCCTTTAAGATGTGCTCAGGGCTGGACGGACTCCCGTGAAGCCATGAGCCGGAGCACCAGAGGCTCGGGGCATTTCCAGCCTCGTGATAACAGCTGACCCTACCCCTGGGGGCCTAGGGCGCACCTTGACTGTGTCTCTACCTTGACGATGGCGGGCTGACCTGGGTCAGCAGCTTGAAGGGAACCTGAACTAGGGCCGCCTTGGGACCTCTGCATCGCCCCGCACCGTCCCAACATGCTCCGGCTAAGCTCTGTGATCCGAGGTGGTGTGTTTCTGAAACTGGGCACTCATGAGTGTTATCAGGGGTAAACCAGAGTCTGTCTGGGCTCTGATCAGACACTGCAGCAGGTCTGTTTGCAGTCTGGGCTAGGGATGCTAAGGTGGCCTAAGGAGGACACATGGGCACAGGATAGGGAGGAAGTACAGCCTGAAGGCAAAGAAGCCCTTTCCTGGTTCAGGGCCTCGGTCTCTCCCAGGGTTGACTCAAAGGGGCCTTCTTTGTCGCTATGGCAACAGCCTCTCCCAAGTCCACGTCTGACTCTATGGGGACCAGGACAGCAGGGCAAGGACAAGGAGTCCCTAGTCAGCCACTGAGGACTCTCCGCTTGACTTCACCAAAGAAGGGCTGCTCTGGGCCTGGGTCTCCCCGCCCCTTCCCACTGCTCTGTAAGAGGCAAGTCTCCCTTAGACCCAGTGCTCCGAGCACCGAAGCCCGTGTCTAAGAGCTGGAGACAACGAGGTGCACAGGGACAGGGCAGTGTCAGGAATGCAGGAACCAACATGGCAAGATAACCACAGTTACACTTGGACCCCTCTGGGCCACACGGATGGGGACAAGCATCTAGATCCCCTGTGCCAGGCCCCTTCCCCATCAGCTGGTCTTGGCCCTAGAACCCTAACGTGGTGTGGGCGTCCCTCCAGGATAAGTCCGAGGGCCAGCGAAGAGCTGCGTGCCCACAGAGTCTACTCCCCTAGCCTCACCTTGCAGAGGTCTGTGACCTGCCCTGCCGTAGGTCACCCAGCCAGTCACTGCTCACTCTGGGAGAAGAGCTCTGGTCTGCCTGTGGCCACTGACTGTCAGGGGCTTTTGGGGCCTAGTTGGAGATGCTCCTAACTAGGCCCAGGGGAGGTCCCATCTCTGAGTCTTCTGCACGGCCCACCTGGCTCTTCTCTGGCTTCCTCAAGGCTGTGGGGAAGAAGGCTGAGACTACAAGCACCTCTTTCTTCCCTTTCTTCCCTATCCTGAATCCCCTGCTCCTCCCTCCCCTGAAGCAGGTTCTCCGAAGTAGAGACTTCTAAAGAGAAAATAGGGCAAAGCCTCTGGTGGGAAACTTAAAGAGAATGGCGAATTTCTAATCGATGCCTTTATACAAAATAACTTCCACGCCAGCAAGGGACTTCTTGAAGGGAATGAGAAAGGAGCAGCTCATTGCTGCTTTGCTTCAACTCGTCCTTTCCTGGCTAGCATGGCAGAGACGGCTGGAGGGAAAGCACCGCTGGGATCCTAGGAAGACCCAAGCAAGTCACCAGGCTTCTCCGAATCTCATTTCCACGCTGCCAAACCCCATCTTATGTGGCTGTTAGGAGGAATAAACAAGACACAGGTATACAGTATTTTTAGCAGAGTACCTGGTATAGGGTAAAGGCTCCTGAGTGTTAGCTGTTATTATAAACCCGTTCATTATTTCTTTTAAATCCTTAAGTTGATTACTTGGCTCATGAGAAGGCAGAGATGCTTTGGTGTGAGAGCAACAGAAATCTCCATGTGGGGCTGGAAGAATTTAGCTAAAGGAACAGAAAACAGGGCCAGTGCGTGGCACGGTGGTGAAGGCAGCTGGATTCCACAGGGTTGACTGTGCGGACCAAGACCTGGACCCAGAGGCTTAAAAAACTCGTGGCGTGTGTGTGCATCTGTGCTCGGAATCCCAAGAGGAGGATGGAGGAGAAGGGGTGCAGTGTGGCCATCCCCCTGGGGATGCTTTCCCACTTACCTCTCTCTCTATTTCTGGTGAGCACATGCGGCCTACAGCAACCAAAAAAATAAAAAAAGAATACAAACGGACGATGTCGATCCCCGGCAGTGCCGCAGCAGGCAGTGTGCTCAGTGTGGGGAGCACCCCTTTACCTGACCGGCTCCGGGCTTCACTTCCGGCTGAGAGCACACAAGCCCTCTGTTCCTGGAGAGGGCTCAGGACCAAGGCCCCCACCAGGTATTGCAGAGATGAGTTCAGGCAGTGCCTGAGATCCCCTTTCGCTGTCTCTTTCAAAAGGTTATTCAGGAAGGAATAACCAGGCCCGCGTGTGAGCTCCAAACTCTTTGCTCCTGGATGAAGTCTACTGGTTTGGTTTGGTTTTGAAGGTTTTTGTTATAGGGCGTGTGCGCTCGCTAGAGAGACACAGTGAGAAGGAAAGTGAGAAATCACCTCCACGGGACGTGGCTATGCTGCAACCCCTCCTCCTCCAGTTCCCTCCTGGGATTCTGGGCATGCGGGCACCCATACCTGGTGTGATTTTCAAGCTGCCAGGTCCAGGACTGGAGCCACAGTCGGCCATGTGTGAGGTTAGTGTTGTAACCACACCACCATCTGCTGGCCCCTATTTGTGAGTATTTAAAACAATCTCAAAGCCATGTGAGTAAGGCTGTTCCAAGGTTAAGTTCAATTGTTTTTCTATTCCCAAGGAAGTAGGGAGTTTTGATAATAGTATGAGGGGGCTGGGAATACTTTCCCAAAGACTTCTGGGAGGCAGAGCCAGCCCAAGGACAGGAAGAGCAAGTTCAGCACATTAGCTGGACAAAATATTATGTGATCATACAAAGAGTCATTACGAAGTGTGCAGCGACACGGAAAACACAATCCACTGTTATGTAACAAATGCAGAATATACAGTGCTGTGTACACATTACAGCTTAGTGTAAGCATGTACGCCCGTGGACAGAGCCCCAAAGGGACTCAGAAAAGTGAAAACAGTTGTATTAGAAAGGCAGGAATGTGAGATTACACACACACACACACACACACACACACACACACACACACTGAGTTTTCTCGAACAGTATCATAATAATGTATTAACATAAAATGCAAATCAGAAGTGAAGGGAAAACGGGATGGGTGGGGAGGACAAACACGAACCAATGCCTTGGCCTAATCCTCCTCATGTCTATTCATCAGATCCCTCTTTTTCTGCCCCCACAACCCCCTGGCTCCTCCAAGATGTTCCCTTGCTTAGAGAGCCAAGGAAAGAAAGAAGGAGGCTGGGTAGGTAGTGGAGCCCAGAGAAACCCAAAAGGAGGCTAAAAGGATGGATCTGGACCTACTTGAATTTGGCCAGCAGGTCCAAAAGCTGCTCAGGCTGGTGCCTGTGTCGGGAGACAGGCGTGAAAACGTTTATGGCTGCATTCTTGTAATATGGAGATCTAGAAAAACAACTGTCCATCAATGGTGAACCAGATAAATGAACTGTGGTACCGTCATACCATGAAACACTTCTCAGTGCTGAAAATAAACGAACTAGATATATAAATTAGGAATAAATCTTAAAAACATAACGTTAAGTGAGGAAAGCAAGTTGCAAAATGGTATTACAGCCTGTCAGCATTTTAAGCATGCTTCTCAAAGACATGCCAAGCAAAACGATATATTATTCATGGATTCACAGATAGGCGGTAAAAATGTGCAAACAGATTATGAAGATACACATTAAATTTATGGCAGTGTTCCTCCTTGGGGAAAAGGAAGAACAGCAGGGCAGAGGAGTAAGCGGGCCTCACCTTTGTCTATAATAAGGTTCCTGCTCATATATAAATATCTGAGAAAAATGTCAATTCTGGGGGCCATGTGAGTATTCATTACATTACTCTGTCCTTCCCTGTTCTTTTCCTCCTTTTATGTTTTCAAAACAAGTAAGGCACAAAACAGGGACAAAACTGCTCAGGGGGTCCTGAGGCCACCTCCAGTCTGCTCTCCGCAAGCTGATGGGACCGCTCTAGAGCACCTGCGCCAGCCTTTTAAAAACTGAGATTTGGGGGCTAGAAAGTGCCACGGATGTTGAGGTGCTAGATCCCACATATCTAGCTTTGTGGTTTGAGTCTCGGAGATGGTGGCTTGAAAATCACATCAGGCATGTGTGCATCCATGCCCAGAACCCAAGAGGAGAATAGAGAAGGGACTATGGTGTGGCCATCTCCCCTACGGGTGATTTCTCTCTCTCTCTCTTTCTGGCAAGCGCACATGCCCTATAGTTAAAACTAAAACCAAAACCAAAACCAAATGAAACTGAGATCTGGGGCTGGACGGTGACATAATGGGAAGGCGATCGCTCTGCAAAGCTGAAGTAAGTGGGAAGATTCACATTGTGTCCAGAGACCTCCCTGAATATGCACGGCTGGCATGGACCCAAGATCCAGGGCTGGCTGCAGTGGTGCTGGCTGCATTGTGAGGACCCTGTTGGGGGTGCTGTCTCTGTCTCTTTCTCATACCTTCATGGAATAAATAAAAAACTTACACACACACACACACACACACACACACACACAGAGTGAGTTGTCTACAAAAAAAAAACTACACCAGGATGGGCCACTTGCCTCCTACTGATTGAAAAATATATTTTCCAGATGTTTCTATTCTATGAGGTTGTCAGGAAAGTCATGATGCATTTTTGCATAGAAAAACATAGAAAAGATAAGTCATGATTTTTCCAGTGACTCAGTATATACAGATTTTACCTCAAATGTGGTTTTTGAAAGAGGCAAGGAAGAGGATCAAAAAAGGAAGAGAGAAAGAAGAGAAATAGGAGAGAAAGGAAGGAAAAAAGGAGAGAAGAAAGAATGCAAGGAAAAGGGCAGAACGAGGACAGAGAACAGGGAGGAATAACTATCAACAGACAGCAAAGGGCCCCCCAGCCCAGCGCTCCAGCCAGCCTGCCCGCCCCTCCCTGCCGGGGCTGCTGTCTGCTGACAAGGCCTGCATTCCCTCTAGGCTCTGCACAGCCCTTACGCTGTGTGCCCTCCTCCAAGGTTGGGGGCCGGGGGACAAAACCAGCTACGGCCCCTAGCCTAAGAGGAAAGGGGCTCTAAGCCTCCCTGCAAAGAACACCATGTTCTCTGACAGCCAGGATTACGTACACAATTGCTAATGGGATTTGTCTTTTGCCAAGTGTGTCTAAACAGTTTCCCTAGAAAGGCATCTTCAAACAGCTTATAGGGCTGCAAATTCCCCCCTCTGGGTAAGGCCTGGGAATAAGGAGGCCCTAGGACTCAGCTCCCCCTGAGACAAAGGAATGGAACTGAGCCGCATGCCAGGTCCCTGGTGAGCTCAGGTGGCCGTGTGAAGACTGCTGGGTCACACGGCCTGCTTACTGCCGTGTATCCCAAAGGAGCTGGCCGCCAGCCTGCTGCCCGCGGCACAACTTCTGGCCTGACCTGTCCTGGGCAAACTCCTCCTCACCACCTGCAGCAAGGGCGGTCACTGTGTGAAAACGACGACTTGCTCTCCTCCATCCCAGACCCCCACCCAACAGACACCTCAACAAACAGTCAGCATTTTGCAAGACCTCCTGCCCCCCCGCCCCCCGGGTGATACTTGGCATCCAGGAAGGCAAGCCCACCTCCAAGGATGATCAGAGGATTCCCACCCTTTGCACATCACCCACGTGCTTCAGAGCTTGTCAGGATGGCACGGGGGAGCTCTGCCCGTGGGCCTCAATACACAAACGGGGGAGCAGAGTAGCACAGCAGTGAGTGCTCTAAGAGGCTGACCCACATGGGTGGGGGAGCAGGGTTCAGAGATTGCCCTGGTCACACTGGGCACACATGTACCCACGAGCCAGGCTGGCTGAAATGGGGTGGACTGGAGTGTCAAGACCCTGTGGACAGTGCTGTCTTTCTATCTCAGACTGTCTCTGTCACTCACGAAAGAAAGAAACTTAACTAGCAGATGGGGTGGTGGCTGAGGTGCTGGACATTCCCACATGGCTGACTATGGTTCGAGTCCTGGACCTAGTGCCTTGCTTTCTCACCCCTCCCCCCCCCCGGTCAAATGAAAATAAGTGAATGAATAAATAAAATTAAGTAAATAATTTAAAAGAAAAAAAAAAGAACACGCACAAAGAGACTGCTAGGTTAAACTCCCTCTCTCTAAGGCACAAATACAGGCCAGGTGGAGGCGGCTCCCCCGGGTGTGGCCAGGGGAAGGTACCTGGTACCACCTGTAAAGGCACCTTCATCAAAATGCTTCAAGGAGGACACAGAACGTGATACGCGAGCCCAGACCACAGAGGAGTCCACAGGGAGCCGGAGCCCTCGCAGAGATCGCTCTGTAGGATTTGCTGGAGACCAGACACTGGAACAGCCAGAAACGTGTGTGCACATGTGCATACATGTGCATGCACACACATACACATGAAATCCGCAGCTGAATGACTTTGGAGGCTGTAACCACGGAGTTACACAAGAGCTCAGAAATACTCAGAATTCAATCAAAAATAATTGTCAGAGTTTTGTGATGCTATAAAGAATATGACAGAACTCACAGCTCCTTTAAGTTCAAAGGTATTTAGAGCTAGTCTGGAGACGTTGAAATATCCTCAAAGGCAAAGAAAGTTCAATTCAATCAAGGGATAGCACAGTGTAGGGAGGAACTGCCAGCTTCTCAGACTAGAGAGCACTGAGAATACCAGCAAACCAGAAAGGTGACCTGCAAGGGCTCTGCGGGTGAACAGATCATCCCACAGAGAGGGCAAGGATCCGGTGCTACAAACTGGGCTTCGACGAGGTCTGAACACTGGATAGACACGACTTTGCCACTCCAAGAAGGTACTTCCACAATGAAGTCACCAGAATGATCATCAGTAAGTGGGCACTTTCAAACCAAGGAAGATCTAGAATAAGGTTTAGAAATATTAATTAAACTGATAGAATTCGTTTTCTTTTTTTTGAGAGATTTTTGCTATAGGGCGCATGCACTCGCCAGACAGGCAGAGAGACAGAAAGGCAGAAAGTGAGAAATCACCCCTCTGGGGGGATGGCCATGCCGCAATCCCTTCTCCTCCATTCTCCTCTCGGGATCTTGGGCATGCATGCACATGTGCCTGGCCTGAGTTTAAGCCACCGGGTCCGGGACTCAAACTGCAGTCGACTATGTGGGAGTCCAGCGACATAGCCATTACGCTAACTGCTGGTCCCCATTTTTTATGTGTTAAGAAATCTTTGTATATTTGCTGTTTAACATCAGTATTTGTTTTTGCTTAAGAGAAGCAGCCTAGGGACCAGCAGTTGGCGTAATGGCTTTGTCGCTGGATTCCCATGTAGTCGACCGTGGTTCAAATCCCGGACCCAGTGGCTTAAAACTCACGCCGGGCGCGTGTGTGTGCATGCCCAAGATCCCGAGAAGACAACGGTGGAGAAGAGATTGCGGCGTGGCCATCCCCCCTGGGGGGTGGTTTCTCGCTTTCTGTCTCTGTCTCTCTTTCTGGTGAGCACACGTGCCCTGTAGCAAAAACCTCTCCAAAAAAAGAAAGAAAGAAAAAAAGAGAAGCAGCCTAGGAGTCAGTGGGTGGCATGGTGGTTAAAGGCACTGAACTCCCACATGGCTGACTGCAGTTCAAGTCCTGGACCTGGTGGCTTGCTTTTTCACTTTCTCTCTTTCTGATCAAACTGGAAAATAATAATTATTATAATAAATAAGGTTAAATAAAATAATGCTTTAAAAAAAAGAGAAGTGGCCTTTTAAAGAAATGGATTCAGACTTGTATTTTGTTTTTAATTTTGTCAGAGGGCATCTACACTCTCTGGAGAGAGACAAAGAGAGAAAAAGAGAAAATGAGAAAAAAAAAACCCTTGGGGCTTGGCCATGTAGCAATCCCTTCATTTTTCCCACCTTTAGAGATTCTGGGTACATGCGCCCAGCATGTTACTCAAGCCACCGGGTCTAGGACTCGAACTGTCCAGTTGGCCATATGGGCTCCAACCACTCTAACCACCACGCCACTGGCTAGCCCAAGACTTGTGATTTTAAAATTGAAATCCTACTGATAGTATTGCCACATTTGAGAGCACCTAGGAGTCACCATATTTATGCTTAATTTACTAGAGTTAACAGTTTTACTTAAAAACTTCAGAATATTTTGTTTGTCCTTCAAGTAAATATTTTTAAAAATTATTTTATTTAACTTTATTATTATTTTCCAGCTTGATCAGAGAGACAGAGAGAGAGAGGGAGAAAGTGAGAAAGTAAGCCACCAGGTCCGGGACTCGAACTATGTCAGCCATGTGGGAGTCCAGTGCCCTTAACCACCATGCCACCTGCCGGCCCTCAAGTAAGTATTTTTAAAAGTTTAAATTTATAAATCAGTTTAAAGATTTAAAGGAGTTGAATGAAATTTCTAAGTGGATTCCAACAGACTTTCAACAAGATGCTACTGCAATTTCCTAGACACATAAACAGACTTACACAATTTTTAAAAATCAACATTTGAAGTTTAAGTAAGGCCAGGGACCAGAAGGTGGCGTGGTGGTTAAGGCACTGGATACTCCCACATGGCCGACCATGGTTCAAGTCCTGGACCTGGTGGCTTGCTTTCCCACTTTCTCTCCTTCTCTCTCTGTCTCTCTCTGGTCAAATTAAAATAAATTAATGAATAAATAAAAATTTTTTAAAAAAAGAAGTTTAAGTAAAGCCTATAGAGTATTTTATTTATTTTACTTCCTCTCCCACCCCTCGATTTTTCCATAGGGTGTGTGTGCTTGTCAGAGAGAGGGAAAGTGAGAAATAACCCCCGGGGGGATGAACACACTGCAGTCCTTTCTCCTCCTCCTCCTCCATTTTTCTCTTGGGATTTTGGGCTTGCATACATGCACACCTGGTGTGATTTTCAAGCTGCTGGGTCTGAGACTTGAACCATAGTCAGTCATATGGGAGTCCAGTGCCTTAACCACTATGTCACTTGCTAGCCCCAATTTTACCTTTTCTTTTTAATTTTATTTACTATTATTGTTATTTTAATTTAACCGGAGATAGAGAGAGAGAGAGAAGAAAGAAAGCCACCAGGTCCAGGACTCAAACCACAGTCAGCCATCTGGGAGTCCAGTGCCTTTACCACCATACCACCTACCAGCCCCTTACTTTTCTTTTTAGAGACAGAGTCTTTTTTGGGGGGGAGAGGTTTTTGTTATAGGGTGCATGCGCTCACCAGAGAGAGAGAGAGACAGAGAGACAGAAAGCAAGAAATTACCCCCTGGGGGGATGGCCATGCTGCAATCCCTTCTCCTCTATTCTCCTCTTGGGATCTTGGGCATGCACGTATACATGCCCGGTGTGAGTATAAGGCACTGGGTCCAGGACTCGAACCGCAGTCAACTATATGGGAGTTAAGTGGCATAGCCATTACGCTAACTGCTGGTCCCTAGAGACAGAGTCTTAATAGGTTTCCTAGACTGACTTTGAGTTATAGGCATGGGGACACAGAATATTTTACCTTAATTTGTATTTTAATAAATCAAATGTATAATTTAAAGCCAATATAAACCTCTGAATAATTTTTTCTACAAGGAGTCTTATAGAAGTTCACAGAAAATGTGTATTATGAAAAAAGTATGCATGGGAACCAACAGTTAGAGTAATGGCTATGTTGCTGGACTCCCACGTAGTCGACCGCAGTTCGCGTCCTGGACCCGGTGGCTTAAAACTCATGCCAGGTGCGTGTGTGTGCGTGCCCAAGATCCCGAGAGGAGAATGGAGGAGAAGGGATTGCGGTGTGGCCATCCCCCCTGGGGGGTGATTTATCACTTTCTGTTTCTCTGTTTCTCTCTCTGTCTGTCTGGCGAGCGGACGCGCCCTATAGCGAAAACCTCTCCAAAAAAGAAAAAAGAAAAAAGTATGCATGGATCTAAAAAAAATTTTTTAAGCCCAAACAAACTCATACTTTTAGTCTTTCTATGAACTTTTTGAGGTCCTCATGTATTTACAAAAGCCTGCCAAGAAACTCACCTCAGCCAGCTGGTGAGATTCTGAGCCCTGATGAAAGGCGAGAGGCGGGGGAGGCCCACTCGTGGCAATTCTCCAGAGCCTGGCAGAGAGCCTGCTAGGAAGCCTCAGAGCCTACCCTAGCTCTCCTGAAGGGGGCCGTGGGGGTCAGGGGCCACCTGAATTTCCTGTACGATCTTTTAGCCTCTGGGTCAAGGCTCTCCAAATCGGGGCGCTAGAGGGACTTGGGGATCCCCCGGGCCAATCTCGTCCTTCAGATGAGTAGAAGGCAGAGGCCTGGGGAGGGGAAGCAAACAAGTGGAGCCACACAGCTGCTCACCAGCAGAGCCGAGACCAGAGCCCCTAACACCCTCTTCTTTCTTCTAAACCCCACCTGCCTCAAGGAGCAGGGGCTGGGGTGGCCAAGAGGGTACATATGGGTCTAAGGCAGTACAGCCAGCTGTCCCAGGCACCCCAGATCACACCCCCCCTGGAGCTGCCACTAGCCCCTGCTAGAATTTACCCAGGTCTCTTTCTGCAACGGTGTATGGTCCATGAGGCCCTGGTACACAATCACATTTTGTTAAAGGCCCCTGCCAAGCCCCGAGAGGCTAGTTTCAGCTCAGCGCTGGAGCTGAAGGGAGAAGCAGCAAGGCAGCACCCCAGGCTCCACAAGGACAAGGATGGAGATGTCATCATGCTGGCACTCCTCACAACACAGAAGGGCTGCTGCGAGCCAGCCCGGGGAGCTAAGCCTGCAGAATGTCTTTTGGGAATTTTGGGATGGCTGTCTTACGGACGGAAGGTGTGTGTCCTGCACCTCTCCCCAATTCTCACATTGAAGACCCAACCCCCATGGTGGCCTCACATTTGGAGACAGGGCCTGTGTGCGTGCATGAAAGGAGGTGAAGGGGATTCTCACCCGGTAAGACTGGTGCTCTTAGGAGAGGAGGAAGAGACATAGGAGCTCTCTCCTTCTGTCATGGAAGGACACAGCAAGAAGGCCGCTGCCTGCAAGCCGCAGAGAGCCCTCCCAGGAACTAAAGGGCCCCTACCTTCACCTTTGACTTCGCCACTTCCAGAACTCTGAGAGAGAAGTGACTGCTCTGAAGCCATACGCCTGTGGTGGTGTGCTACAGCACCCCTGCAGACTGGGACCGTCATGGAGGGGGTGATGGGACTTTTACGGCTCAGAGAGGCCTGTGTGTACCAGGAAGGGGAGAACAAGCTAGCAGGGAAGGAAGGAAGAGAAGAAAAGCTGGAAGAGATGAGAGCAACTGAACAATAAAGGTCAGATCTGAGAAAGGAGGGTGATACCGATAACAAAGAGGAAAAGAGGTGGGGGACAGACACGGACATGCCGAGTTATGTCCAGGAATACTGCCTGGAGGAGGTGACTACAGCAGAGCCTTGTGGCTATTGCAAGGTGAAGGCCGGAATAGGAATCATGGTGTGCTGCAGGGCCAGGGCGGGTGTGTGTGTGTGCATGTGGTGGCTGTCGAGGACACATTGGGGAGGGCCTGCAGGGCTATTCTCACCGAAGTCCTCGGAAACGGTGAAGCAACGGGCTATCTCATTACAGAAGGCAGAGAACTGAGTGACTTGAGGAGAGCCGGCCGTATTCCCACTAAGCAGGCTTCCTAAGGAGAGGGGCGGTGAGGAGTCAGGGACGGGGACAGGACTACAGCAGGAGACGCTAATGGGAAGGAAGGTGGTGGCCCCGGGACTTCCCAGAGTGTGTGCCCAGCCGGCCCTGCTCCAACGCCCCTTTCACTCTGTTCCAGGTCCGGTCTGTACAAGCCGGTAAAGGTGTGACCTCAGCAACCGTTCTGTAAGGCTCGCTCTACCGCCACCCCCTCCAGGAAGCCCTCCACAGCCTGAAGTTAGAGTCTCCTCTGAACTCGGATTATCCCATTAAATGCTGCCTTGCGAAGGATTCTGAGGCTTAGACCAAGAGGTCAGTGGTCAGGGAAGCAAAGGACACAACGGACGGCCACAGGGCAATCGTGAGCCAGAGGATGAGGAAGCAGGGGTGTGAGCTGGGAAAGCAGAGATCCCAGCTGCGCAGACACCAGAACAGCCCTGCCTAGTAGGGAGTGGACTCCAGGGAGCCTCAGAGCCGGAGCAGAAGAGCCATGTGCAAGGCGGGCTGTAGAGACCCTCCCGGCCCTGAGCTCCAGATGAATCTTCATTCATTTTTTTTTTCTTTTTAAAAAAAGATTTATTTATTTTTAGTTTTATTTATTTATTATCATCATTCTTCCATTTTGACCAGAGAGAGACAGACAGAGAGAAAGGGAGAGTAAGAAAGCAAACCACCAGATTTGGGACTCAAACTGTGGTCGGCCATGTGGGAGTCCAGTGCCTCAACCACCATGCCACCTGCCGGCCTCGAATCTTCATTCTTTCACTGGGTCTTGGTTGGTAAGTGGCTGTCTGCCTGTGTCAGGCCTCTCTGCATCAGCTTTCTGATCCTCAACTGAGGTTCCTTGAAGTCAGGAACCATGAGCACATCTCAACCCCACACTGCCAGGGCCTTCAGGGGTGGGGCCAAAGGAACGAGTCTCTGAAAACTCCCCGTTCTCTTCCTCCTCAATTGTGGTCACCTACTTTCTGGCTCTCTGGGCCACACCTCACAACCATGGCTCCCACGTCTGCAATATTTACAGGTCACGACTGGAGAATCAGAAAGGAGAGCTCCCGCTCCTGCTTTCTGGAGGCAGACACTATCAGTTTAATTTCCCGCACCCTGCCACATTTTACAGAAAGGTCTCTTCCAGCCTTTGTCATGTGCCCAAAGCTTGCGTGGAATCTGTTTTCTTTGTAATGCTGAGGGGAGAGAGAGAGAAAGTGAGAGAGACAGAAAGCACCCCTCAACAGGGCCTGATCATGCCGTGGTCTTTTTCATCCAGTTCTCTATCCTGTCAGGATTCTGGGCACGCATATGCATGCTCAGTGTTTTTCCAAGCCACCAGGGCCAGAGCTCGCATCCTGGTCAGATGTGTGGAATCCACCTTCCTCAGCGCAGCATTTCCCTGCTATGCTATCGGGCTGCCCCCATGTTGAATCTTGAAGGGCCTTTGATCTTACGAGACTGCCGTTCTGTCGTCCTGTCCGACAGTCCTCAGAAGCATCTCGCCTAGCACAGAGAGGGTACAGACTGCCACCCTCAAACCGAGTAGACATGATAAAGCCTGTCTTTGGTAATGTGTTAATTTCAAGTGACTCCACGACCTTGGCCCTGATATTCAGCAAGACCAAGGGGAACTCAGTACCTCAGAGAGGAAAAGATTCTGCTACGCTGACCACGAGTGCTTGGAAAGAAAATACCTCTAAGCGCAAAGGCCTCCTGACTAGACAGAACGACTGAGCAAGGCTCAGTACCAGCCCCGCTCCCTCGGACAGTGTCGGTCTTCTGAGCCCTCATACATAACGGCACTTACCTAACCAACACTCGGCTCTTCAAGACTCTGCTCTTTAGTTACTTCCCACTGTAAATCTCGTCTTGTCCACTGGAGGCAGCACCTGGCCCCCTTCCTAGCTCCTCATTTCTCCCCAAGCTCAGTGCAGGGAGTTTGGAGTGGCTACTTAGTACTCGGGAGATGGAATCTTGTGCATTTAAAATCTACTCCACCTTTTTATCCCAAAAGGATTTCAGGAGGCATAAAAGATATATGATACAATCCAATGAAAATACCACCCTGAGGGGAAAACAAGGAAGAGAAAATGATGCCAGGGTCAATGTCATGCACAGACATGATCATTTTGTAAACTTGCTAAAAGTGGTTACAAATCTGGCTGTTTTCTAGGTACTAAAGGGAAGAAAGAATTGTAGCCTAGAACCAGATTCCAAGTATACAAAAGATAAACAAACAAACAAACAAACAAACAAAAAACCGGGCTGGCGGGTGGCATGGCGGTAAAGGTGCTGAATTCCCACATGGCCAACCAAAGTTCAAGTCCCACACCTGGTGGCTTGCTTTCTCACTTTCTCACTCTCTGGTCAAATTAAAATGAAAACAAACAACAAATAAAGATAAATAAATAAATAACTCTTTTTTGGAGAGATTTTCACTATAGGGCGTGTGCGCTCGCCAGACAGACAGAGAGAGACATAGAGACAGAAAGCGAGAAATCACCCCCCAGGGGGGATAGTCATGCCGCAATCCCTTCTCCATTCTCCTCTCGGGATCTTGGGCACGCATGCACACGCGCCCGGCGTGAGTTTTAAGCCACTGGGTCCGGGACTTGAACTGCAGTCGACTACATGGGAGCCCAGCGACATAGCCATTATGCTAACTGCTGGTCCCTATTTTTCTTTCTTTTAAGAATTATTAAATAATTAAAATTATTTTATTTTATTTGTTATTATTTTTCAATTTGATCAGAGAGAGAGAATGGGAAAGTGTGAAAGCAAGCCACTAGGTCCAGGATTCAAACTGTGGTTGGCCACGTGAGAGTCTAGCGCCCTTAACCGCCATACCACCTGCTGGCCCTGGGTTATTTTTCTATGAAGGATATTGAGTCTTTGCCACACAAATTGCTGGTTTCCTTTGTTTAAGTTTTTTCACCCATAAAATTTACCCTTTCTATGTTGTGAAATCAAATGTTTCCTTTCCTTTTTCTGAGTTAGTCCGTATTTGTTACATGCCTACTCCATGCTCCACATTGAAACTTGCTCATTTTAGATAAGAGGGAGGTTAAAAGGGATCCCTCACTATCACCACGGCCAGCTTTTATTCCATGACATCCCAAGGGCCTTTCCCAGTAACACTCACCATAGGGCCTGTGCACGTGCTGCTCCCTCTCTATCTACCTAATTCCTACTTGGTTTCCGAATCTCAGTTTCAGCACATGTTCCTTGCCATCTCTGATACCCCAGTTAGACCACATCTGCCTCTCACAGGACCGTCCCCACCACCCTCGCCCTGTCCAGAAGCATGGGTGCTATCTGTCAGCACTCAGTTAGGACTGATTACAGCAGGTCTCCGCTCTAGAACTATAAACTCCACAACGACAAGAATTTTAATTGTTTTCACTCGAGACTGAGTTTCTCTGATGCCTGGAAGAAGAAATGCAGTTAGCGTAATGGTTAGGTCGCTGGACTCCCACGTAGTCGACAGCAGTTCAAGTCCTGGACCTGGTGGCATAAACTCACACTGGGCGGGTGTGCATGCGTGCCCAAGATCCCAAGAGGAGAACGGAGGAGAAGGGATTGCGTCATAGCCATCCCCCCTGGGGATGAGAAACCTCTCAGAAAAATAAATAAATAAATAAATAAATAAATAAATAAAGCCATGTACTTGCTCTAAATGATAAAGAAAAAAGATTAAAGAGCCTGATAAGTTCCTGCAGAGGCTATGGAATTAGCAGGTACATCTTAATTTGTCCTTTTTTCACTTTCTATGACATAAAGTGTACTGAGAACTCCTCCTTTTCTTTTGGACAGGTTTTGCTATAGGGTGCCTATGTTCACCAGAAAGAGAGAGAGAGACAGAAAGCGAGAAACCAACCCCCAGGGGGATGGCCAAGCTGCAGTCCCCTCTCCTCCATTCTCCTCTCGAGATCTTGGGCACACATGCACATGCGTCCCGCGTGAGTTTAAGCTGCCATGTCTGGGACTCGAACTGTGGTCAACTACATGGGAGTCCAGCAACATAGCCATTATGCCAACTGTTGGTCC
Organism: Tupaia belangeri chinensis; assembly: GCF_000334495.1. Taxonomy (NCBI): domain Eukaryota; kingdom Metazoa; phylum Chordata; class Mammalia; order Scandentia; family Tupaiidae; genus Tupaia; species Tupaia belangeri. The sequence continues at coordinate 516,502 of NW_006204759.1, read as the reverse complement.
CTGAAAACTCAAATATTATTATAGCTTTATCTGTCTAGGGTTGACCACGATCTGGTCCTACTGATAAAAGGGAATAAACTGACTCAGAGTGTTCAGTAAGTGCTTCACCACAGAAAACCTGGCTGGGTGAAGGTTGGGAAGGAGCTATTTACATAACAAATAATAAAAATATAGTTCGTCCCACTAATAATTTCTGAAAAACACCATAAGCGGCACCCCAAGTCCGCAGATATTTTTCTCATCTCATCGGAAGGGTAACACCCATGCTGTCCTCACGGTGACGATCCAGGAGCCAGGAGCAGGAGGGTATAAACATTACCTTCTCATGCTCCCAGTACTTATTTGTAGCAGCAATTTCTCATTTCCATTTTGCTGATGAGGAAACCGAGGCTCAGAGATTCAGTGACAGAACCAAACATCAATGTCTCTCAGGTCCATCTGGTAGGAAAAACCCTTGGGCCAGGGCTTGAGCCAAGTCACAGGGAACAGGTGCTCTACTGCCCAGCCGCATCAGACTCCACCTAGCCAGCTGGTGAGAAGTCGCTCGCTCTTACCAGGACAAGAATTTCCTCTGAACAGCTCTAATGAGGTATAATTTAGATACCATAAAATTCACACCAAGTGCTTTTTAAGACGCTGAGATATACGACAGGAGCATGAGCACTCATGTTAGTGATGTTCTTTTCCTTCTAAAAGGAAAGCCCGAGATGTGGTGAGCCCAGACGAGCAGACTTCTGAGCAGCCCCACGATGCCCACATGGATGTCCACGTGGCTGGGGCGGTCACGCCTACCTTGGATTCCATAGAGCCGGTTGAGGCGCGACCGCCGGGCCTCGTCGGTGTAGGGGACAGCCAGCCAGGGCATCTCACTGAAGTACTGTTTGAACGACTCCTCTGACCTACAGACACACACATGGAGAAGAGGGCTCTGTCACGGCCGACCACACCACCACTGGGCCTCCCTACCTTTTACCAAGGGCTTCTACAGAGGCTGGGGTTCCTAACTGCAGTGATTCTCAAAATTTAGGCAAGGGGAATGTGTTACTGTACCCATTCTGCTGTTCACGAAGAAGCAAATACCTCTGTTCAACAGGTGGATCCCAAACTATTAGGTCGCTGGGAAAGTCATGATTTTATTTTATTTTTTTAAAGATTTTTGCTATAGGGCATGCGGTCACCAGAGAGACAGAAAGTTAGAAATCACCCCCTAGGGGGAATGGCCATGCTGCAATCCCTTCTCCTCCATTCTCCTCTTGGGATTTTGGGCATGCATGTACATGTGCCCAGTGTGAGTTTTAAGCCACAGGGTCTGGGACTTGAACCACGGCTGACTACATGGGAGTCCAGGCAAGGTAACCATTATGCCATCTGCTGGTCCCCATGATACATTTTTCTACGCAAAAACGCGTCATGACTTTCCTGATGAACCAATACAATGCCAAGACATTTCCACAGCCCACTCACCCACTTCCTATCATTAAATTCATGCCCAACTTCTCATTTTTCAACACAACCAGGCCTTACTGTCTTTAGGGAGCTTAGATTAGATCACCATCATATTCTCTGTGATGCTCCTGTGTGTGCATGGAACAGTCTCTTGGGTAGGGCCACACATTTCAATAAGCACATACCTATAGTTCCATGCCCAAGAAACTCTGGGGAAGACCAATGTAATTAAGTGACAGAAGGCACATTCGGGGTTCCCTGGGACTGGGATTTGGGGGTGCAGACAGACAAAAAGGGGCACAAAGGAGCTTTCTGACTGATGAAAATGTACCATCTCTCAACTGTGATGACGAAGGCTATGGGGGTACATACATTAATAAAAATTCAGTGAGCTGGGTACCTGAAACGCATGCACTTTGGGGTATGTCAATTATATTTCAAAACAGTCGACACTGCTTAAAGCTTTAAAGAAGTGACTGCTCCACCTGGCATGCCTGCAAGCTCGCCCTCATTCGCACTTGCTGAAGCGGGAGCTGAGGCATGGGAGGTGTGGGTGGGGACCATGAGACCCAAGCCAGAACACTGCAGATGTGCAGGCTGCCCCAGTGCACGGAACACTCTCCAAGATGCCGGCACCGTGAGAGTGCTTGTGAACAGGAACTTATGAGGCAGCAGGGTCTGGTGACTCTGTCGAAGGTGGGGATGGAGTTCGAGATGAAGGAAGCTCAGTCAAAACCAGAGATGACAAGAAGTGGAGAAA